>NC_064850.1:156114123-156164123 GCF_024139225.1 Suncus etruscus | reverse complement strand
TATCTTTCTAATTAAATAATATATTAAGCATGCACTAGAAAAAAAGTTGTGAAGTTTACACAACTTTAATAGAATTGCAGGCTGTCATGCTGAATGAAATAAACCAGAAAAATAAGGACAAATACAAGGTGATCTCACTTACCTGTGATATATAAAGAAACAAATCAAGTGTATGGACAATCTAGAATAATAATAAACTAGAACAAACCTGAGAGTGGCAAGGTAGGGAGGACTAGGGAATAAATAGGTTTCTGGAAAGCAACACAGGAAGGTAAGCAGAGAGTCAACCTAGTGCTAAGTGAGGTAATTGTATGCAATAAAATCATAACTGTCAATAAACAAATAATGAAACCAGGGCTAGGAGGAAAGGAACATCAACAGGAGATAACATAGGATGGGGGGTTATGGGTAATTCAGTGGCAGAAATGTGCAGTAATTTGTACAAAACTACCAGAAACTTGAACTATTGTAACTCTACTACCAAAACTATAAAATGTTTAAACTAAATTAGTAAATAAAAACAAAATGGCTCTAAAGAAATTGTAGATTGGAGCTAAAAGCAACCTAAGATCCCAAACCAATTGAGTTAGAATGGAGAGCTCTTCACTGCTGAATAAAGTAAGGAAACCAGAAGGAAAAAGAGGTAGGTGAAGAACTCAATCCTGGCTGATATATGTTTGTCTAAGTCTTCAGATATGTGTACAGTAGAGTTAGCAGGTTCCAACATTTGCTTATTCATTACTTATTGTGGATGAACTCTAATTCATAAAGTTATGTTTTCCTGAGAATAAATAGTAAATAAATAATAAAAAGTCAAAATACATTCAGACAATGATACCTTCTACTATAGACTACATATTTGTATTCCCTCAAATTTTATTGCTTTTTTTCTCTCTCTATGTGGAGTTATGAAGGGTAAGTGAAGAAGTAAGATCCCACCAGAAATTAAATATGCTTTCACCTGATTTCAGACTTTTCAGCAAGATAATAAGATAAGAATGTTTGCTACATACAGTCATAAGTCTGCTATTTTGTTTTAGCAGTCTGGATTACAAAAAAAAACTATAATGAAAATAAAATAAAATACTAAATTTTGATTTTGAAATATTTAATTAGTAAAACGTATGTTGTCTGTTCCTTTCCCCTTCAATTTGTGCAATGACCAAGAAAGGGTCATTTAGCTGTGGTATTTCAATATTTGGTTGCATTGCACACAAAGAATCTAACATCTGGTTACTTTTTTGTTGGGCAATAGATTCTTTGAATTGTAGTGCTGACATACACACTTGCCATGGGTCACACTTTCAGTTGTGATTCTCACAGCACTTTTGGCTCTATTACTGACAGGCTAATCATAATGCTAGCACATCTTACGTGGTGGTGTGGTTTTAGCATTCAACTGGACATGCTCTTTTTTTTTTTTAGATGTTGGGATAATGTTAATTGCTCACAAAATTCCTCAAAATATTACCATTGATTTTCAAATGGGTTGCTACAAGCTGGTTCCCAGTGCATTGTTGTGATCCTGGCTCTTTGTTTGTTATTCTGAGAAGTGAAGGTTTTACTTAGGAAGAGACAGTGACACTCACAATCTTGACTCAATGCTGCCCCCTCCCTCCAAAAACTCAGGCTAGACATGAGAAAACTGGAGAAGATCGACTCTGAGTGGTGCAACCAAATGTCTAAAATAGGGCTGATTCCTATTTATTGGGATGTCTGACAACTCTCCTGGGATGTGCCAGAGAATCATCATCTTTCACACTTGTAGAAAGGCAGCACACAATAAAAACTTAGAAGTTGGGTTGCCAATATGAATTATTTCAAGTAGAGAATGAAGCCTTTTCCTAAGTGCCCAAATGGAATAAAATTTAGATCCCTGTGTTTGTGTTCAGTGAAGTCCCTCTTATTTAATCATATGCGTATTAATTGATATCAGCTTTTTATTCTGTTTTGGTGTCTCCTCCAGCCATACACTCATTGCTTTTGGCTATTCTGAGAGTTGTTATTGTGTGTGTTTTTTTTAACTTTTCTTTTCTTTATTAAATATTTAAAACAATGTTATTTACAGAATTATTCATTGTTTAGGAATTCATTATTTAAATGAGTATGACTATTTTTCAAGCATATGCAGATCAGGAATTACTTTACAGCAACTAGGGCTCTTATTTTGTACAGCTAGAACCCAGTTTAATACACAGTT
This sequence comes from Suncus etruscus, assembly GCF_024139225.1. Classification (NCBI taxonomy): domain Eukaryota; kingdom Metazoa; phylum Chordata; class Mammalia; order Eulipotyphla; family Soricidae; genus Suncus; species Suncus etruscus. Next base: position 156,161,923 of record NC_064850.1, on the reverse strand, counting down.
AATATTTTAAAACTTTTATTTTTTAATAATGAAAGGCTCGGTAGTCCAGATACTGCTCCGACGCGGAGAAATGAAGAGACAGTTACTCAGGCAAAAGCTCAAGTGGGGTTCTTTATTCTGGCCTGCCAGCTTATTCAGAACCGAACAGAGGCAAAGGACCACGTGGAGTTCTATGTTCCTTCTTATATACCATAAGAAGGGGGAAGAGGAAGGAAGGGCAGTGACGACTTTAAGGGCAGGACATCCGCCAAGATAATACAAGTTATTGGTGGGGGCAGGGTAGTGATGACTTTCTTAAGGGCAGGACATCCACCAAGATAGGTGGGGGCAGGGTAATGACTTCCTTAAAGGCAGGACATCCGCCAAGGCTGGTGAAGGCGGGTTAATGATGACATCCCTTTCAAATCCCCACTTCTTGTAGTGAGGCTTCTAATCCTAGAAGCCAGTGTGATCGAGGGGCCTCCATCTCCTGATATTCCTGGTCAGATTACCTGCGTGAGCTAATTCTTGGTATTGTTGGCCTAATACCATGAGCTTGACTTCCCCAACCTGAGCTCGAATGAATGTAGTGAGGCAATTGATTATGCATGGCCCAATGTCTACCAGAAGTAAGAGGCCCAAAAGGGGCCCCAGTAGGGGTATTATATAGGGGAGAATTCCACCCCATAAAGACAATAAGGGATCATCTAATAGCTCCTTTCTTCTTTTGGCCAGCTCCTCTTGATGGTGTCTGATTCTGTCCCGCACTATTCCTGATTTGTTAGTATAAAAACAACATTTTTCTTGCAAAGCCCTCCTTTCTCTGCTAAGATTAAATCTAACCCTCACCTGTTTTGTAGTACCACTTCAGCTATGGAGTCGAGCTGATCCTGCAGATCATTAATAGATTTATATACCATCTCCACATCTGAAATTAGCTGTTGCAAGAGTCTGTCATACCTGTCTATTTATACTGCTAGCCCTGCTCCCCCAGTTGTCAATCCACCTGCTACTCCTGAGCCCTACCAGTAGGGGCAGGAACACCACGGCTCACCAAGACCAACGAGTGTCACCTAAGAGATCTATGCTAGGCAGAGGGATGGGCTCTGTCCCCAGAATGATGTCAATGTTGGGAAGTACTAATGCTGGGGCACATATTCCAGTCCAGTTTTGAGGTAAAAGATAGTAAGCCAAATTTCCCCCACATATCCATACCCATCCCGGGGGTAAGCACCCTGGGCTCGGAGGGGGGGGGGGCAAGTAGAATTTCCGAGCACTGAGTGGCTCCTACCTGACCAAGGTTTACAGATTCGGTGCCATTATTTGAATAGCAAACAGAAGATTTAAAGCTAAATAGGACTACCTTAAAGGGTTTGACATAAGTACAACTAAAAGAAGCAAAGGTTAGATTACTTAGTTGGACAGGAACAGCCAGTGCCCAATTTTCCCCCATCCTCAGACAAAGCCAACAATCAGCACCAGTTCATCTGGATGTACGGCCTGATCGAGTCCTTTCTCAGCAAGTGCCTGGAGGAGCATTGTCAAAGTCAGTGAACACAGCAGGCTGGAGTGTGCCCGCCAGACCTGAATCTTGAGGGGATTCTCAGTGCGCTCCACTTTCCACTCATCATGGTTGAGATCAGCAAGGGCAGGTTTTAGATGGGAGGTGTGAACCCAGGAAGCAATGCCATCCACCTTAACAGCAATCAGGGTGATCAGAAGGAAGACATAAGGCCCTTTCCACCTAGGCTCTAGTGTCTGTGAGTGGTGCCATCTCACCAGGACTTGGTCTCCCGGCTTGAAGGGGTGAGGCACCGTTAGTTCTCCGGGTTCATATGCCTGTCTGAGTCCCTTCCATATTTGGCTTTGTAGGGCAGCGATGGCGGCCAGCCTAGCTGTTAGGGGAGTGGAAGGGGGTGAGAAAACATCATAAGGCTCAGAAAGCATTTGCACTGGGGGGGGGGGGGGAGAGAGGGTGCCATATGGTTGCTACTGTAGGAAGACCAGGACTGTCTGCCTTCTGTTCTGGTCCTATGAGCTGACTCAGCTGGATCTTCAGGGCTTTCTTCTTGATCAGGCTGTGCATTTCACCATGAAGATAAGGTTTTTGCATTCTTTTCTTTAATCCTACAACTTAAGAGGGCTGTTGGAGTAGAGAGAAAACAATAGAGCCCTAAACTTCAGTTGCCTTTCCTGCACTGGGTTAGACAGAGATGAAGAAATTTCATATTTAGTAATAATTTTCTTACTTTTAACATTACCAATGGATGCATAATTTTTGCTTTTTTCCTTATACTACCCATCTTTGTCAAATGTTAGGGTTGGTTTATTTTCGCTACCTGCTTCAACCTCTGGAATAGATAGGCATAATGTTATCTTTAATTGTTAACTTGGCTTATTAATTTCTGTGGCCTTTCTTTTCCCCTTATTTCCCTCATAGCTTTTTCTGATGACCATTTTGCTCCATGTTTTTCCTAGAGATTTTATCACCCTAGAAGTCATTAAAGGGAATGTGGTCGAAGATCAATTTTTCTGTAGCTACTTCAGGCTGGCAAGGAACTGCAGTCTCAATCTCTAGATAGAGTGAAATCTCATATTTCCCTAAAGGAGCAGTTAACTGGTTCACTTTTGCAGTCTTAACACCTGAAAAGGATCAGATCAATTAGACAGGGGAATATTACTTAACCCAATCAGGCCTTGAAGCAGTAAATAGTACAACTTGAATGGCACAGCTGTCCTTATTGTCTGTAATGATAGCACAAATTAAACAACAGAAAACAAAGCAGCATAACATTATCAATAAACACAGCTCTGAGTTACTTTAGCCAGACTAAAGTTTGCATTTACAGTTTGTGACCTGGTTCAGTACAACTAGTACTGAAGTAACTTAAGTTACTTCAAAGAAGTGGGTTTTAAGTTAGGCCCACTAGAATGTTAATTAACTACAAAAATAGTTCTTCTGTCCACCTATACCTTGTACCTTACCAAGTATTTGAATAACTTGGTTTTTTCCTTTGCACATATACAGCACTGTTGGAGAAATCTTCATCTGGGGCACCCCATTACTTACAGAGCTTTTCTGAGGATAGGTTGTAGACACAGCAGGTTTATCACATCACAGTCACTCAGGTTTGGCTGATGAGTTGGTCAGTTCAGCATGAGAATCTTGTGGCTGGCCGTGGGCATCTCACCCTCTGTAGGAATTTTCAGAGGCGATCTGTCTGTTCCACTCCTCTTCAGGTTTGAAAGAGACTGACCTCAAATCCTCTTTCTCTTGAGATTAAGGGTGGAGGGTGAGAGCAGGGTTCACAGGCTGTGGTCAGTTAGTGCTGCTCCAGAATTTTCTAGGAAATCTTCAATTTCCTTACTCAGGCCTTTCATCTTGGTATCTTTCCGGTCTTTACAGCCAAATGCTTAAGGGTGCCTGCTTGTCACACCACCTCAACTCCAATTATTCCTCTGAAAGAGGGATTTGGGGTCCCCTCACTAATTTTAGGATTATCTGTCTGCATGGGGATCACTCCTCATGCAGAGAGGAAAGCCATCTGCTTGTATCTTTTGCAAACAACATGATGCCGTGACATAAAATGGTACTGAAATGTTCTAGGAAAAGAGAAAAGGCAAATATTACTTAATCATATAGAAAATAGAATTTTACTTAATTTTCTGGCCTCGGTTTATAGACAGAAGGCACCAGCAATTCACATTATACAAATAAATTCTGAATACCAGGAAGAATGCTCACTACTTCTGGCAATAATTAACAATCGCCTATTTTCAAAAACTTTTAAAGTGAACCTCAATGATTTTTCTAAATTCTTGATTATTTTCCTTAAAACTAGCTTTTATCTTTTAGATGTTCATAAGATTTCTTATTACCCCATTTTTACCCAATAACATGAGAGCACTATAACATGTTTCGAAATATTTAAACTCCTTTTAATGTAACACATTAATTTAACCAAGGTTTAATCATCTAGTTTGATTTTCAGTCCCTTTTGCACATTCTTAAACTTTCTGCATTCAGCCATGACTGATCAGCATGGGAGCTTTGACCTGCTCCATTTCTGACCTGGGCTGGTTTGCCCCACCTTAGGCAACCTGGTGGTCCTTCGCTCCCAAGGGGTCACCATATTGATGTCAAACTTAGTGTGGACACCCGATCGGCATAGAGCACTGAAGCCCAGAACTCTTGGACTCAAGCAATCCTCCTGCCTCAGGCTCCCGAGTAGCTGGGACTACAGGTAAGCGCCACCATGCCCAGCAGTGCTTGGGGCCATATAGGATGCCGGAATTTGAACCACCTTTCTTTTGCATGCAAGGCAAATGCTCTACCTCCATGCCATTTCTCCAGCTCCTTTTTTTTTTAACTTCTCCACTCATCCTCTGGGAGTGGTATTGCTGCTAAAAAAAACAAAAAAAACAAACAAAAAAAACCCACCATATGCCCCAAATCAGAACCAGCCTTTCCTTAAGGACCAGCTTTTCCAGTATTAGGGCCCTAGGAAGAGAGCTTTAAATTGTCTGCTGCTAATTTGGAATTACTTTGCCAAATATTTTGCACCTAGCGGGACCAAATTCTATTGATTCCCTTTTCTTTAGATATTCACAACCTAGTACCATCAAGATTTTCACATTAAAGCTACCTTAAGACCCACCATTAAGTTTGGTGAGATAAATTTGGCATGGAATTGAGATACTTTAATAATAACATGCATTCACAAAATTAAGAATATCGTTTAAAAAGGCCAACCACAATAATTTGCAACATTTTTCACCCAATTGTTCATTCTAAGAAGCTTTTAAGTTAGAAATTTAAACGCTCAAATTTTTTTCTTGACTCCCAGCCATTAACTGACTTTCTTAGCTCCAGTCCTTTCTTTGTTATGTAAAGGACCAACTGGAATTACTCTGCCTACACCCACACATCACCAGCCAGATGAGTCTGGGAGACAATAGCTAGCCCCTTCCTTGGGGGCTGGGTGAACTTTTTTTTTTTTTTTTTTCAGATAAACTCCTGTCTCTCCAGGCTGGGGAATTAAAAAAAGCACCTTTTTTTTTTCTCTTCAACCAAAAAGTGGCCAGTTAGCCTTGCTCCTCTCTCTAGTCACATGTCCATCTTTTTCTGGCCTTAACTAACACATGGCAGGAAAGCTGGGTGGTTGCAAAGTCTAGAAATTCTCCAGGGAAAATTTATCCCCAATGGTCATTGAGAAATCTGGGGTTTGCGATCTCCAACACCCTCTGCCATGTCCCTAGAATAACAAAACCAGCTTAACATACAATTTCTTTTTTTTTTTTTCTCAAAAATTTTTTCTTTATTCTTTTTTTTTTTTTTAATTTTTTTTTTATTTAAACACCTTGATTACATACATGATTGTGTTTGGGTTTCAGTCATAAAGGAACACCACCCATCACCAGTGCAACATTCCCATCACCCAAGTCCCAAATCTCCCTCCTCCCCCCCCAACCCCCGCCTGTACCCTAAACAGGCTCTACATTTCCCTCATACATTCTCAATATTAGGACAGTTCAAAATGTAGTTATTTCTCTAACTAAACTCATCACTCTTTGTGGTGAGCTTCCTGAGGTGAGCTGGAACTTCCAGCTCTTTTCTCTTTTGTGTCTGAAAATTATTATTACAAGGGTGTCTTTCATTTTTCTTAAAAACCATAGATGAGTGAGACCATTCTGCATTTTTCTCTCTCTCTCTGACTTATTTCACTCAGCATAATAGATTCCATGTACATCCATGTATAGGAAAATTTCATGACTTCATCTCTCCTGACAGCTGCATAATATTCCATTGTGTATATGTACCACAGTTTCTTTAGCCATTCGTCTGTTGAAGGGCATCTTGGTTGTTTCCAGAGTCTTGCTATGGTAAATAGAGCTGCAATGAATATAGGTGTAAGGAAGGGGTTTTTGTATTGTATTTTTGTGTTCCTAGGGTATATTCCTAGGAGTGGTATAGCTGGATCGTATGGGAGCTCGATTTCCAGTTTTTGGAGGAATCTCCATATCGCTTTCCATAAAGGTTGAACTAGACAGCATTCCCACCAGCAGTGGATAAGAGTTCCTTTCTCTCCACATCCCCGCCAACACTGTTTATTCTCATTCTTTGTGATGTGTGCCATTCTCTGGGGTGTGAGGTGGTATCTCATCGTTGTTTTGATTTGCATCTCCCTGATGATTAGTGATGTGGAACATTTTTTCATGTGTCTTTTGGCCATGCGTATTTCTTCTATGTCAAAGTGTCTGTTCATTTCTTCTCCCCATTTTTTGATGGGGTTAGATGTTTTTTTCTTGTAAAGTTCTGTCAGTGCCTTGTATATTTTGGAGATTAGACCCTTATCTGATGGGTATTGGGTGAATAGTTTCTCCCACTCAGTGGGTGGCTCTTGTATCCTGGGCACTATTTCCTTTGAGGTGCAGAAGCTTCTCAGCTTAATATATTCCCATCTGTTAATCTCTGCTTTCACTTGCTTGGAGAGTGCAGTTTCCTCCTTGAAGATGCCTGTAATGTCCTGGAGTGTTTTGCCTATGTGCTGTTCTATATATCTTATGGTTTTGGGGCTGATATCGAGGTCTTTAATCCATTTGGATTTTACCTTTGTACATGATGTTAGCTGGGGGTCTAAATTTAATTTTTTGCAAGTGGCTATCCAATTGTGCCAACACCACTTGTTGAAGAGGCTTTCCCTGCTCCATTTAGGATTTCCTGCTCCTTTATCAAAAATTAGATGGTTGTATCTCTGGGGAACATTTTCTGAGTATTCAAGCCTATTCCACTGATCTGAGGACCTATCCTTATTCCAATACCATGCTGTTTTGATAATTGTTGCTTTGTAGTACAGTTTAAAGTTGGGAAAAGTAATTCCTCCCATATTCTTTTTCCCAATGATTGCTTTAGCTATTCGAGGGTGTTTATTGTTCCAAATGAATTTCAAAAGTGTCTGATCCACTTCTTTGAAGAATGTCATGGGTATCTTTAGAGGGATGGCATTAAATCTGTATAATGCCTTGGGGAGTATTGACATTTTGATGATGTTAATCCTGCCAATCCATGAGCAGGGTATGTGTTTCCATTTCCGTGTGTCCTCTCTTATTTCTTGGAGCAGAGTTTTATAGTTTTCTTTGTATAGGTCCTTCACATATTTAGTCAAGTTGATTCCAAGATATTTGAGTTTGTGTGGTACTATTGTGAATGGGGTTGTTTTCTTAATGTCCATTTCATCCTTATTACTATTGGTATATAGAAAGGCCATTGATTTTTGTGTGTTAATTTTGTAGCCTGCCACCTTGCTATATGAGTCTATTGTTTCTAGAAGCTTTTTGATAGAGTCTTTAGGGTTTTCTAAGTAGAGTATCATGTCATCTGCAAACAGTGAGAGCTTGACTTCTTCCTTTCCTATCTGGATTCCCTTGATATCCTTTTCTTGCCTAATCGCTATAGCAAGTACTTCCAGTGCTATGTTGAATAGGAGTGGTGAGAGAGGACAGCCTTGTCTTGTGCCAGAATTTAGAGGAAAGGCTTTCAGTTTTTCTCCATTGAGGATAATATTTGCCACTGGCTTGTGGTAGATGGCCTTCACTATATTGAGGAAGGTTCCCTCCATTCCCATCTTGCTGAGAGTTTTGATCAAGAATGGGTGTTGGACCTTATCAAATGCTTTCTCTGCATCTATTGATATGATCATGTGGTTTTTATTTTTCTTGTTGTTGATGTTGTGTATTATGTTGATAGATTTACGGATGTTAAACCAGCCTTGCATTCCTGGGATGAAACCTACTTGATTGTAGTGGATGATCTTCTTAACGAGGCATTGAATCCTATTTGCCAGGATTTTGTTGAGGATCTTTGCATCTGCATTCATCAGTGATATTGGTCTGTAATTTTCTTTTTGGTAGCGTCTCTGTCTGGTTTAGGTATCAAGGTGATGTTGGCTTCATAAAAGCTATTTGGAAGTGTTTCTGTTTGTTCAATTTCATGAAAGAGTCTTGCCAAGATTGGCAGTAGTTCCTCTTGGAAAGTTTGATAGAATTCATTAGTGAATCCATCTGGACCTGGGCTTTTGTTTTTCGGCAGACATTTGATTAATGTTTTAATTTCATCAATGGTGATGGGGGTGTTTAGATATGCTACATCCTCTTCCTTCAACCGTGGAAGATTATAAGAGTCCCAGAATTTATCCATTTCTTCCAGGTTCTCATTTTTAGTGGCATAGAGTTTTTCAAAGTAGTTTCTGATTACCCTTTGAATCTCTGTCATATCAGTAGTGATCTCTCCTTTTTCATTCCTGATACGAGTTATCAAGTTTCTCTCTCTCTCTTTCTTTGTTAGGTTTGCCAGTGGTCTATCAATCTTGTTTATTTTTTCAAAGAACCAACTTCTGCTTTCGTTGATCTTTCGGATTGTTTTTTGAGTTTCCACTTCGTTGATTTCTGCTCTCAGCTTTGTTATTTCCTTCTGTCTTCCTATTCTTGGGTCCTTTTGTTGAGCATTTTCTAGTTCTATTAGCTGTGTCATTAAGCTACTCAGGTAAGCTCCTTCTTCCTTCCTGATGTGTGCTTGCAAAGCTATAAATTTTCCTCTCAGTACTGCTTTTGCTGTGTCCCATAAGTTCTGAGAGTTTGTGTCTTTATTGTCATTTGTTTCCAGGAACCTTTTTATTTCCTCCTTGATTTCATCTCGGACCCACTGGTTATTGAGCATGAGGCTGTTTAACTTCCAGGTGTTAAAGTGTTTCTTCTGAGTCCCTTTGGAGTTCACAAATAATTTCAGAGCCTTGTGGTCAGCGAAGGTAGTCTGCAAAATTTCTATCCTCTTGATCTTATGGAGGTATGTTTTATGTGCCAGCATGTAGTCTATCCTGGAGAATGTCCCATGTACATTGGAGAAGAATGTGTATCCAGGTTTCTGGGGATGGAGTGTCCTATATATATCCACTAGGCCTCTTTCTTCCATTTCTCTCCTCAGGTCTAGTATATTCTTGTTGGGTTTCAGTCTGGTTGACCTGTCCAGTGTTGACAAAGCCGTGTTAAGGTCCCCCACAATTATTGTGTTGTTGTTGATATTATTTTTCAGATTTGTCAACAGTTGTATTAAATATTTTGCTGGCCCCTCATTCGGTGCATATATGTTTAGGAGAGTGAATTCTTCCTGCTCTACGTACCCCTTGATTAATATAAAATGTCCGTCTTTGTCCCTTACAACCTTCCTGAGTATAAAGTTTGCATTATCTGATATTAGTATGGCCACTCCAGCTTTTTTATGGGTGTTGTTTGCTTGGATAACTTTTCTCCAGCCTTTTATTTTGAGTCTATGTTTGTTCTGACTATTCAGGTGCGTTTCTTGTAGGCAGCAGAAGGTTGGATTGAGTTTTTTGATCCATTTAGCCACTCTGTGTCTCTTAACTGGTGCATTTAGTCCATTGACGTTGAGAGAAAGAATTGTCCTGGGATTTAACGCCATCTTTATTTCAAAATTTGGTGTGTCTTTTGGGTAGTCTTGTCTTAGATTAGGTCTTTCAGTTTTTCTCTTAAGACTGGTTTTGTGTCTGTGAAGTTTCTGAGCTGTTTTTTGTCTGTGAAACCATGTATTCTTCCATCAAACCGGAAAGTGAGTTTTGCTGGGTATAGTATTCTGGGTGAAGCATTCATTTCATTCAGTCTTGTCACAATATCCCACCACTGCTTTCTGGCATTGAGCGTTTCTGGTGACAGGTCTGCTGTAAATCTCAGGGAAGCTTGCTTGAACATGATTTCCCCTTTTGATCTTGCTGTTTTCAGAATTCTGTCTCTATCTGTGGGATTTGTCATTGTGACTAGGATGTGTCTTGGGGTGGTTTTTCTGGGGTCTCTTTTGGTTGGTACTCTTCGGGCATGCAGGATTTGATCACATATATTCTTTAGCTCTGGAAGTTTCTCTTTAATGATGTTCTTGACCATTGATTCTTCCTGGAAATTTTCTTCCTGGGTCTCTGGGACTCCAATGATTCTTAAGTTGTTTCTGTTGATCTTATCATAGACTTCTATTTTCGTCTGTTCCCATTCTTTGACTAATTTTTCCATTGTCTGCTCATTTGCTTTAAGTTTTTTGTCCAATCTCTCCTGCTGTATGGAATTGTTATGTATCTCATCTTCCACAGCACCAAGTCTATTCTCAGCTTCTGATACCCTGTCCCAGAGCTTATCCATTTTGTCATTCACTTCGTTTACTGACTTTTTCAGTCCTGTTAGTTGACATGTTATTTCAGTTTGGAGTTTTGTCATTTCTGCCTTCATATTTTCTTGGTTCTTATTAGTGTTCTGTTCAACTCGATCCATGGTTTCTTGGAGTCTGTTGAGCACCTTCCATATTGCTAGTCTAAAGTCCTTATCTGAGAGGTTGATTAGTTGTTCAGTCATTATCTGGTCCTCAGAATTGTCATCTTCATTCTCTATGTCTGATGCTGGCCTGCGTTGTTTCCCCATTGTCACACTTGTATTGTGGGTTTTTCTACGTGTTGTAGTGGTATTCATTGTCTATATGATGTAGGCAGCACACTCCTCTGGCTCCTCCCTTTCTGGATGGGCTGACTTGCCTCTATGGGAGGGGAGTCCTCCGTGGATGAAGTCTCACACTGGGTCAAATCTTAGGCCCGAGCATGCAACAGAGAAGACAGTCCAGAGAGAAATGTTTGCTTCTGTGATATAGCGCCGTTCTTAGTGTGATTTTTCCTTCTTGTTGCAATGGAGTTCTTTCCTTAGAAAGAGTGCACGGCCGCGTAGCGGAGTGGAGCGGCCGTGCTCCTCTGAGCCTCTTTTTGCCCCACTCGCAAGAGTTTCACGCAAGAGGACAGTAGACAGACATAGACAGGTCACACTCACAGTCTTTCACAGCTGAGCCCCACTGGGCCGGTGTACTTTTGCGGATTTTCCCCGCCTGGTGTCACACACAGGGAGCCAGCTTTTGCAAAGGTTAGCCGGTTTTTATGCTCTGAAGTCTCTCCCTGAAAATGGCGTCTGGGCGAGCGAGGTTTCTGGAGGCTCTTTTTGCCCCACACGCAAGAGTTTCACGCAAGAGGACAGTAGACAGACATAGACAGGTCACACTCACAGTCTTTCACAGCTGAGCCCCACTGGGCCGGTGTACTTTTGCGGATTTTCCCCGCCTGGTGTCACACACAGGGAGCCAGCTTTTGCAAAGGTTAGCCGGTTTTTATGCTCTGAAGTCCCTCCCTGAAAATGGCGTCTGGGCGAGCGAGGTTTCTGGAGGCTCTTTTTGCCCCACACGCAAGAGTTTCACGCAAGAGGACAGTAGACAGACATAGACAGGTCACACTCACAGTCTTTCACAGCTGAGCCCCACTGGGCCGGTGTACTTTTGCGGATTTTCCCCGCCTGGTGTCACACACAGGGAGCCAGCTTTTGCAAAGGTTAGCCGGTTTTTATGCTCTGAAGTCTCTCCCTGAAAATGGCGTCTGGGCGAGCGAGGTTTCTGGAGGCTCTTTTTGCCCCACACGCAAGAGTTTCACGCAAGAGGACAGTAGACAGACATAGACAGGTCACACTCACAGTCTTTCACAGCTGAGCCCCACTGGGCCGGTGTACTTTTGCGGATTTTCCCCGCCTGGTGTCACACACAGGGAGCCAGCTTTTGCAAAGGTTAGCCGGTTTTTATGCTCTGAAGTCCCTCCCTGAAAATGGCGTCTGGGCGAGCGAGGTTTCTGGAGGCTCTTTTTGCCCCACACGCAAGAGTTTCACGCAAGAGGACAGTAGACAGACATAGACAGGTCACACTCACAGTCTTTCACAGCTGAGCCCCACTGGGCCGGTGTACTTTTGCGGATTTTCCCCGCCTGGTGTCACACACAGGGAGCCAGCTTTTGCAAAGGTTAGCCGGTTTTTATGCTCTGAAGTCCCTCCCTGAAAATGGCGTCTGGGCGAGCGAGGTTTCTGGAGGCTCTTTTTGCCCCATACGCAAGAGTTTCACGCAAGAGGACAGTAGACAGACATAGACAGGTCACACTCACAGTCTTTCACAGCTGAGCCCCACTGGGCCGGTGTACTTTTGCGGATTTTCCCCGCCTGGTGTCACACACAGGGAGCCAGCTTTTGCAAAGGTTAGCCGGTTTTTATGCTCTGAAGTCCCTCCCTGAAAATGGCGTCTGGGCAAGCGAGGTTTCTGGAGGCTCTTTTTGCCCCACACGCAAGAGTTTCACGCAAGAGGACAGTAGACAGACATAGACAGGTCACACTCACAGTCTTTCACAGCTGAGCCCCACTGGGCCGGTGTACTTTTGCGGATTTTCCCCGCCTGGTGTCACACACAGGGAGCCAGCTTTTGCAAAGGTTAGCCGGTTTTTATGCTCTGAAGTCCCTCCCTGAAAATGGCGTCTGGGCGAGCGAGGTTTCTGGAGGCTCTTTTTGCCCCACTCGCAAGAGTTTCACGCAAGAGGACAGTAGACAGACATAGACAGGTCACACACACAGTCTTTCACAGCTGAGCCCCACTGGGCCGGTGTACTTTTGCGGATTTTCCCCGCCTGGTGTCACACACAGGGAGCCAGCTTTTGCCAACATACAATTTCTGACCTGAGGATTTGTGAGTTGGACTTAGAATCGCCACAAAGGCGGACAGACAAAGGAGGCAGTCAGAGAGGAATCAAAGGAACATTCAGAGTCACAACTGTAAAATTCACGGATTAATTCTCGACTGTAAATACCAACAATAAATCCAAGACAGACAGCAATGCCAATAACAACCAAGCTGGTTGAGCTCCACAAATCACAGGCAGACAACCTCTCCCAGCAGCCTGGGAACTTCTTCCCACTGCTTTTAACGACCTCCTGGGGTGCCTCCAGGGTCATGACCTATAGCACCAGAGCCTGTCAGCTTGCTACTACTCAGATTCCTCGTGGAGTAGGGGACTCGAACCCTCAGTCACAAAGTCTGCTATTACTCGGATTCCCCATCAAGTAGGGAACTCTTAATTCCACCTGGAATCCACATCGAGTGGAGACTCTCAAGCCCTCGATCACACAATCATTTCCCTATTTCTATTTTCAACACACATCAAATTACAACCAACAACGCAGGACACAGGACTCCAGGCTGGCTCGCCAGTGAAAGGCTTGGTAGTCCAGATACTGCTTCAACGTGGAGAAATGAAGAGACAATTACTCAGGCAAAAGCTCAAGTGGGGTTCTTTATTCTGGCCAGCCAGGGTTCATTGCTCGTTCAGAACTGAACAGAGGCAAAGGACCACGTGGTGTTCTACGTTCCTTCTTATATACCATAAGAAGGGGGAGGGGGATGAAAGGGGCAGTGACGACTTTAAGGGCGGGACATCTGTCAAGGAATACGAGTTATTGGTGGGGGCGGGGTAGTGATGACTTCCTTAAGGGCAGGACATCCACCAAGATTGGTGGGGGCGGGGTAATGATGACTTCCTTAAAGGCGGGACATCCAGCAAGGTTGGTGGGGGCGGGCTAATGATAACTTTCCTTTTCAATAATACTATCTTTATTTAAGCACCATGATTACAAACATGATTGTAGTTGGGTTTCAGTCATAAAAAGAACACCCCCTTTACCAGTGCAACATTTCCATCACTAATGTCCCCAATCTCCCTCTTCCCACCTACTTGTATTCGAGAAAGGCATTCTACTTCTCTCACTCATTGACATTGTCACCATAGTTGTCAGTATAATTATTTCTCTAACTGCAGTCACCACTTTTTGTAGTGAACTTCATTATCATGAGTCGGTCCTTCTAGCCCTTATCTCTATTGTCTTTGGGCATTATTACAATGATGTATTTTATTTTTATATTTTTTGTCTTTTATTTTTCTTAAAACCCACAGATGAGTGAAACTATTCTGTGTCTGTCTCTCGTCCTCTGACTTACTTCACTCATTATAATAGATTCCATGTATATCCCTGTATAGGAAATGTCACAACTTCATCTCTCCTGATGGCTGCATAATATTCCGTTGTGTAGATGTACCACAGTTTTTTTAGCCATTCATCTGTTGAAGGGCATCTTGGTTGTTTCCAGAGTCTGGCTATTCAAAATAGTGCTGCAATGAAAATAGGTGTGAGGAAGGATTTTTGAATTGTATTTTTGTGTTCCTAGTGTATAACCCTAGGAATATGGAGATTCCTCAAAAAAACTGGAAATTGAGCTCCCATTTGACCCAGCTATTCCACTCCTACGGATATACCCTAGAAACACAAGAATACAATAAAAAATCCCTTCTTCACACCTATATTTATTGCAGCACTATTCACAATAGCCAGTCTCTGGAAACAACCAAAATGCCCTTCAACAGATGAATGGCTAAAGAAACTATGGTACATATACACAATGGTATATTATGCAGTTGTCAGGAGAGATGAAGTCATGAAATTTTCCTATACATGAATGTACATGGAATCTATTATGCTGAGTGAAATAAGTCAGAGGGAGAGAGATAGAGGCAGAATAGTCTCACTCATCTATGGGTTTTAACAAAAATAAAATTCATTTTTGCAACAATCCTGAGACAATGAGAGGAGGTCTGGAACTTTCAGCTCACTTCATGAAGCTCACCAGAAAGAGTGGTGAGTGCAATTATAGAAATAACTACACTGAGAACTATCATAACCATGTGAATGAATGAGGGAATTGGAAAGCCTGTCTAGAGTACAGGTGGGGGTGGGGTGGGATGGAGGGAGATTTGGGACATTGGTGGTGGGAATGTCTAGTGAAGGGGGTGTTCTTTATATGACTGAAACCTAATCACAATCATATTTGTAATCAAGGTGTTTAAATAAAGATTTAAAAAACTGGAAATTGATCTACCATATGATTCAACTATAACACTCCTAGGAATATACCCTAGGATCACCTGGTCATGCTCTGAAGAAGACGATACAATTTGTTATAGTGCTGAGGTCCTAGACAGCAAGGTGGCAGTAAACACACTCAGTGTATACGGGCATCACTAGGGATCAAGTACATGACTTTAAGCTGAAAAGACTAAACCTGTGAACCATCTCGAAGATTCTTGGGAAGGTTTATTTTTTTTAATTAGACTGGAGACATTTTAATCTTACTGTATATACTTGAGTATAAAAAAAAGGTTTGTGCCTAAAACCTTATACTCAGCTTATACTCGGGTCATACAGTTTTGTTTTTGGTTGGTTTTTTTTTTTTTTTTGATTCTGTATGGTACACCAAATCAAATGCTTGTAGTCTTCAATCCTCTTCTGCTGTCTGCTGGAAGGTGCAGTGCTTCAGCTCAGTCCACCAGTCACGGCTGAGCTGAAGAAGAAGGTGGCTGAACTGAACTGGGTGCCACTGAGCTATTTAACCCACAATATTCTGCGCTTTGTATGAGACTGACAGCATTGATGATGATATCTGCGAACTCAGTGATGATGATCATGTTTATGCTGATCCCCTTACATCAGATACAGTTGAAGCTCTCTTAGACATACAGATGATGATGAGGTGAAATTCAGTTTTGAAGGACTTTAACCTTTGTGATTTAGCTTGATTCCCTGTTAAGCTATGGCTTCTGCACTTTATTTAAAGTTTTAAAGTTATTATTGCTAATTTAGAGTTTTTCTTTAGCAATAAATATTGAAAATCTTTTAATCTACTGATTTCTCAATTATTGTATTTGTTTTAAATATATATTTTTTATCTTTGAAATTTACCAGTGACTGCTACATTTTTCACCTCAGTTTATACTCGAGTCACTATTTTTTCCCAGTTTTTAGGGTAAAGTTAGGGGCACAGCTTATATTTGGGTTGGCTTATACTTGAGTAAATGGTATATCAGATCTCGTGAAAAATAGTTTTACAAACAAAAGAAATATCCCCAGAGGTCAGAGCCATCGCAAAGTGGGTAGGGTGTTTGCCTGGCACAACAGCTGACCTGAGTTCAAGACCCAGCATCCCATATAGTTCCTAAGCCTGCTAGAGGTAACTTCTAACTGCAGAGCTAGGAGTAAGCCCTCAACATCTCTGAATGTGCCACCCAAACAAAATAAAACAAAAAAAGGGCTCTGAAGTAGAACTAAAATAAGATCAAACTTATGTAGTTTAATATGTGCTACAAGTCACCCTGCAACTGAGGTGGAGTAAAAGGAGGGATATAACTATGCAGAACTCAAACGAAATAAGGGCTTGAAATCCACTATGTATTAGAAAATGTATACTCAATGGAAAACCTTTGCAAGAAATATACATGAGATTGAGATGGTTTTATATAAAAAAGAAAAAGTCACTCTAAATGATAGAGTAGAAACCATTGTAAAGAAACAAATATGGGAATAGAGATGAATCTGACAGCAATTTGAGTAAGAATTGATAATGACTTGTTTCACTGTTATAGCATTAGTAACAAAAAGAGATGAGTATATTAATGATTATCATTGATATCTTTTCTAAATTAGACTGTTTTGTATATAGAGAATGACATTACTTGCTTAAGTGAATGCAACTTTAAAGTTAGAATATTATGTTACAAATAATATCACTTTGAGGCTATTTGGGGTCCATGATGAATTTTTAATATTTCAGTAGGGCATTGGACTAGGTAGATACAATTCAATACACCATGGCATAATGCCAGTCACCTCAGATGCACACACCCTCATAGATTTTATCGTTTGTTATAAAGAGGAGAAGTGGGATTCAAATTTTCCAGAATTCTATTAAAATTGGACTACACTTACTGAACACATGTGTTTTAGTGAGTTTACATTTGCGTAGTCCTATGTGTGTGAGCGTGGTGCTGTTTTACAACCCAAATGTAAGATTGGGTTGTGAGAAGGAGGCTATATTTCACTACCGTAGAATTTGCCTATAAGGTCACAAAGGAAAGTTCTATGTTATTCTTAGAGCTTATTCAAATAGAAAAATAATGTTGCCCTGAAGAAATAATTCTTGAACTGTTACCTAGAAAACATGCAAGGTTCACCTAACTGTATTAGGTATAATTTTGGTCCCCTTTTCTCTCTTCAATATATGTTTTAAGTCATAGGTTCCCCGAGTAAATCATTTCCCCCAATATGACATTGGGGGAAAAGATGGTCTTTGTAGCTACCATTATGTTAAATATCTTGAATGAAGATTACCCAGGACTAAATAAAGGAGTTCTGAATCCAATAATTTACTCTATAAGAGGAGAAAGCATGGGTAATAGAATAAAGTCATATGATTATAAATGCAGTGATTAAGATGATTAAACTACAAGGAAAATAATTTCAAGATTGCCCAGAGCTACCAAAAGTTGGAAGAGGTAAAGCAGATATTTTCCCCTGGAGGTTACACAGGAGTCATTGAATTTCTATTGTTTTGATTTTGGATTTCTGATATCCGGAGCAGTGGGATAATGCATTACCTATGGTTCATCACTTATATTTCTTTTGTTGAAAGCTGCCAAGTTTTTGTGATATATTGTCATAGAAGTTCTAGGAAACTAATACTGTAGGTGAAATTTGTTGGAAGATGGTATGGTTCCACTAGGGTGTGACCCCCCAAAAGATCTTTCATCTTTCATGAGAAGTATGAACCAAGATTATGTGACAGGGTTGAAATAGTATTTATAAACATATGAGCATGACAGAAGCACATGATGAAACTAGGTCTGTGAACAGGAGCAGAAAATTCTCAGCTTAAATATTTGCAAAGAACTATTGTTTTTATGAGCAATGAGGAGGCATGGCTGTGCTTGGAAATACTAGATCATATTTGCCTTTTAGTACACCAGTTTGGTTTTTATCATAATGAGTTGGAAGGAAGCAGAATAGCTACAATTAGACTATTGTTAAAAGTTGTAGCATTAGACATTAAAATGTAGATATCTAAGGGATATTTAGAAGAAAAATATTTATGGGTTTGGAATACAGTTGATGGTAACAAGATAGAAAAATCAATAATGTCCTATTTAGGGATAGTGGGAACCTCTTTTTTTTTTTTTTGGAGGGGGGGTCACACCTGGCAGCACTCAGGGGTTACTCCTGGATCTATGCTCAAAAATCGCTTCTGGCAGGCTTAGGGGACCATATGGGATGCCGGGATTCGAACCACCGACCTTCTGCATGAAAGGCAAAAGCCTTACCTCCATGCTATCTCTCTGGCCCCTAGTGGGAACCTCAATGATAGTGAAGACCCCAGTTTTACTTGAGAATGTGATAATCTTATGTGCCAACTTTAATGGACTAAGAGATGTTTAAATAGATGATAAACAGTTCTAGGTATGCCTATAATGGTATTTTCAGAAGGTATAAGCATTTAAAAGCTAATAAAAGAACAAATGAACATGATTGTACTTATTATTACTGAGCATTCTATTCCTCTATTAAAATCCTGAGTAGAATAGAAAACTGAAAAGGGGCACATATTATATCTCCACTTGAGCTGAAATATTTATCTTATCATGCTCTTGGTGTTTCAACATTCTTATTTTGTGAGTGTTTTTACTCAGATAGGAACTTATGTTAGAACTTTAGAAATCGTGGGGCCAGATGAATAGCATGGAGGTAGGGCATTTGCCTTGCATGCTGAAGGACGGTAGTTCGAATTCCATATGTTCCCCCAACCCTGCCAGTGATTTCTGTGCATAGAGCCAGGGCCCCTGAGTGCTGCCGGGTGTGACCCCCCAAAAAAAGTACTTTAGAATTCAGGACCAGAGAGATAGAATGGAGTTAAGGAGTTTGCCTTTCATGCAGAAGGTTGGTGGTTTGAATCCCAGCATCCCATATGGTCCCTTAAGCCTGCCAGGAACTATTTCTGAACATAAAGCCAGGAGTAACCCCTGACTGCTGACAGGTGTGACCCAAAAACAAAAAGAAATCTCCTCATCTTTCATAAAACACACACATTACTTTCTTCTTAATTTTTAAAAGTATTGTTCTTTGGATTCAGACTGAGGCTTACACCATGGTTTCTTCTGTTCTTCAAACCCTGTATATTTTGTCTGAAAAACATCCCTAGTTTTCCTGGGCTGTGAGCTTTCATACAATTTACTATGGAACTCCTAGCCTCCATAATTGAGTAAAATATTTCTTTATAATAAATCCATTATATAGTATATATATCCCATTGGTATTGTTTCACTTTCTATTTCTCTGGAGAATCTCAACTAATATTTAGAGTGTGTCAGGAAGATGAAATGGAAAGTTATGAATTTAAGTGGGCATATTAAGGGAGGGTGGACATATTTAGTCAGAGGGACTGGAGAGAGTACAGTGTAGGGTGCTTGTCTTGCATGCTGCGTATCTGGATTCTATTCTCAATATCCCACATTGTCACCCAATGTACTGTCAGGAATAATTTCTGAGTATAGAGTCAGGAATACTTTTTGAGCATTGCACCACCAGGAATAATTCTTCAATGTAGAGTCAGGAATAACCCCTGATAATTGCACCACCAGGAATAATTCCTGTATTAATTCCTGTACTTTTATTGAGTGGATTTGTTCTATTTCTGTGCATTTGCCCTTCATGCCAGTTGATGTTTTCTCTGTTAAATGCCAGCAAAAGGGCTAGAGAGATAGCAGCATGCTGCTGACCAAGGACAGACCAGGGTTCGATCCCCAGCATATTATATGGTCTCTGAGCCTGCCAGGAGCGATTTCTGAGTGCAGAACCAGGAGTAACCCCCAAGTGTCACCTGGTGTGACACAAACAAACAAACAAAAATTGCCAACAAAAGACAAGCCAGAGTAGAAGCACAGTGAAACAGTCAATGTCATAATTCTTGAGCGTTTAAAGTTTTAGCTCCAAATAAATCAATATCATTGTTCTTTCCTTTGTAGAGACAGAAAGAGCAACTGCTTTTTTCCCCATAACCTTTCTGCCTTTTCTGAGTATTTTTCTTTTCCTGCCCTACTTTCTATTCAGACATGTAGATGTAATATAGTTTTGTCAATAAAACATTTAGACAGAGAATCAAGGATGCTGCATTCTCTTCTTGTTTTTTTCCCTGGCACTGAAATAGGAAGCAAGGAGATAATTTATCTACTTTTGTTAATTAGGATATTGAGGCAAAGAGAGATTTAGTGACGGAATGAGAGTGACAAAAATGTCAGTAACTTGTTTATAGATTTTTACCAGTTCATTTCCTCCTGGTAGGTCTCAATGTATTTTTTTCAGATATGTATTAGAAAAAAATTAAGCTCCTTATCAAAGAGATAGAGAATAAATTTGAAAATAGTCACATGAAGGTAATTAATGATTCCATTAACATAGTTACCATTATTCTGCCAGTCTTCTTTTACTATGTGCCCTTAAGAGAGAAACAGCAGTGCTTAATGGAAAGATAAATCTCGGGATGGAGACAACTCTAGGATGGCATCTTCTTGGGATGGAGACAACTCTACGAAGGCGTCTCAGTTCTGTACAGTCTGCTGAACCCATAGGAGATGAGTTTACACAGCCCCTTCATCAAATGATAATAAGAGCTAATCCATAGATTTGTTATAAATATGAGAAAATAAAGAAGTAGCAGTCACATGGCCGGAGAGATATCATGAAGGTAAGGGCATTTTCCTTGCATGCAGAAGGACGGTGGTTGGAATTCCGGCACTCCATATGGTCGCTGAGCCTGCCAGAAATGATTTCTGAGTGTAGAGCCAGGAGTAACCCCTCGGCACTGCTGAGGGTGTGACCCAAAAACTGAAAAAAAAAAATAAAAAGAAGTAACAGTCACATTTCTCATAATAATATGTTGGTTGGATATGAATTAGATTCACTAACTTGTGTATATCTTCTGGATCCTTTAAGCCTTGTTTATATTTAGTTTAAGCAAAAGAATCTCTGACTTAAATTTTTATGATAGCTTTGACATTTGAACATTTTAAAACTTTTTTAGAAGAGATATTAAAACAGACACAATCTCTCTTTGGGAGATGGTAGTAGCGCACCTTCTCTCTTCTCTAGTGGCCCACAATTCTTAGTTGACTCAGTAATGAAATGGCAGCTGCGTGTACTGTTAAGTTTTTGCATGTGGAGACCAAAGAGAAACCTTTCCTTGTATAGACTTGTTTGAGAATCATTGAATATGTGTTAAAATCAGCTATGCAGTATATTATATATTATACATAATATATTATAAAATATTACATATAATTGATATATAACATATATTACATATGTTAAAATATGTAACATCATATAACTCCATAGTATATTACAACATTTTATATTATATATTAAACTAATATATTCCAATATATTATATATAATATAAAAATAACTATAAGTAAGTTCTTATACCAAATTGTAGATTCGTATGCTGCTTTATTAGTCAAACAAGATCATTCCTTTTTCAGGTTAATGTTATGATCAACAGATAGGAGTAATGCTTACCTGTCACTTGTTGCCTGTAAGAGCTCTAGTTTTTAAATTAAACCTCTAAAAAGTAGTAGTACAGTCATAATTTCTACTTAGTAACTTGGTAATAACATTACTTTCCAGAAGATGCTTGTAGGTTTTTTCCTTTGGCCTTTGAAATTTTTTCTTTCTTCAATCATATGCCAGTTGTCACATTTGAAACTAAAGATCTCAAATTATAACTCGTTTTTAGTTCCCTTAGTATTGATCTTACCTGTACCTGGCTCTGTGTTCAACTGTGACTCCTGACAGTGTTCAGGAAATTTTATAAATTTCTAGGGATCAAATGTAGAAGACCATGTGCAAAGCAAGAAATTTACTCTCTGTACTTATCTTTACAGCCCTAACTTTTAGGTGTTCAAATTGCCATGACTTAGTAAGAACTATAGTGAAGCAGTGAAAAAATTAGTTAAATTGGTTGACTAAAGACATATCAAAATAGAAAACAACCAATTTGTTTTACCATTTACAGCTAGTTATGTCATCCTATAGCAATATTATTAGACTTTGGGGAGATTCTATTTTGAGTTTCCTACCTACCTATAAATTTAAAACAAATTATTTAAACTTTGGAAGAATTTTATCACCTAAGCTCCTTCTGCCTTCCAAAGAATGAATACAGAAAGAGGGAAATAGTGAGGTTTTCAGTTTATTATGTCTGATTAAAAAAAAAGGCATGCCCAGAAAATTAAGTATCATCATCATATCAGTATGTTAAAATCACATTTGATTTTATGCAATTAAAAAAATACAGATCAAGTCAGTACTTTAGTAGCACATACAGAATAACCTAAGGAACTATTATAAATAGTTCTACAGATCCAGATCTTTACATTCGTAATAAATAGCACCCAATAGGGGACAAAGACCAGTTGTTTTTTTTTTTTTTTGTTGTTGTTGTTTTTGTTTTTTTTTAGACCAGTTGGTTTTTAATGGATTCTCCTTCACCCAACCTTCTTTATAAGTGTTCCCAAGTGCCATTTCTTACACATACTTTTTAGCTAAGTTGTCTAGTCTTTCTCCAAAAAAGACTCACTATTGCTTTTTTTAAAATCATTTATCAAGAAAGAAAAAAATATTTTCTTTTCTAGGTTGAGAATCCTAAGATATTTCATGTCTTTCTTTTATTTCTCTGATGAAATCATGGGGTTTAAAGTAAATGAATGAATTTTTCTAAAATAAGTAATAAAATGCTTTTGATTACCTGTACCTATTGCATGTGGCTTAGTGATATTATCATGTTATTGAGTATATTTATTCTTGTTGTTACATGCAGAATTCATGCTGGAACTACAGTAGTCCTTGCTTACCTGCCTCTTCTTTGAATAGTATAAGCATCATTTTAATTTTAGAAAAAGAATAATTAGAATTAAAATTCTAGAATTAAGAATGTTGATTCAATTTTATTTTTCAGGGTAAATATTTAATCAGCATCTCTTTCTCTTTTCTTATGAAGATCTATGTCCTAAATGAGTTTTTAGTAAGTCAGTACATATTTACTGCCATGACTTTTTAGCCTTGTCTTATATAACCAGTTTCTAATTTCAGCCTCTGCTTAGTTAAAACACTTTGTCAAACTTCCCTATCACACTTTTTTTTCCCTCTAACACATCATTTAATCCTCACTCCTGAAAAATCTGTTCATTGCAATTCCAATATTGGCAAAGTAAGAGTGAAAAAAATAACTTAGAAAAAAAAGAAAAACTAAATTTGAATGTCTTCAATGTAAAAATAAGTGTTGATTGAACACTCTTGGTGAAAGGACACTTCCCATCTCAGATTTGTGAGACTGTTTAACATAGAATTATTAAGCAAGTCTTTGTGTCTTATGCATTCAGATAAAATACATTATTTAAAAATGTTTTTCAATAGTAATTTATTCAATACATTGAGCTTAACTGATACATATTAATTGACTAAATAATTATGAAGCAGAGAAACATAAATGTGAAAAGCCACTACTAATTGAGGTGCAATAGAATGAAGAGAACATATGATGACCGATTTTTTACTTAGAAAATTTTATTTCAGAGAATGTCAAAGAAGCCCAGTCCTTCAGTGTGCTAACTGATTGCCAAACCCTTCTGGCATTAAGGAAACTCTCCAACAGTCAGTTATTAGCTACCAATATTAAATAGCAAAAAGAGTATATTTCAGAGTCCTTTATCACTTACAAGAGTAGTAAATATTCATTTCTGTTTTGGAAAGCCTTGTGGCTCATATTAATTTAGGCTAGAAAAACTGGTGAGA
The DNA here is from genome assembly GCF_024139225.1 of Suncus etruscus. NCBI lineage: Eukaryota > Metazoa > Chordata > Mammalia > Eulipotyphla > Soricidae > Suncus > Suncus etruscus. Next base: position 156,138,319 of record NC_064850.1, on the reverse strand, counting down.
CAGTACATGGGTTAAGGGTTCCATATGACTGACCCTAGTTCAATCTCAGACATCGTGTATGTTTCTCTGAGCACCACAGATGTGGCCCCAAATAAAACAAAACAAAACATAAACAAAGGGATGCATAGAGAAGGAGAAAGCTTCAGAATCATCCAATAATCCTACTTTAGAGAAGTGAAACTCGAAGATGGTTTTGATAGAAGATTTCCTTTCAGCACATCATACAAAGGGACTAAAACTACAAGACTAAATTACTTATAAATTCCAAAAAAAGAATGAGTGAGTTCACAGAGCTAGGTGGAAGGGCTGTCTTTCATCTCAGGCTACCAGTGAGCTGATGACAGAGAGCAGATTATCAAGGACTTATTAGGTATTGGAGTTGGGGGAAGATCACTAACTTTTGGAGCTCAATTAAAATTTGTTGTTGTTTTTTAGACTACATCCTACTCTGCTTGGGGCCAACTCCTGGCTCTGTACTCAGGAATCATTCCTGGGTGGGCTTACGGGACCATACTTGGTGCAGAAGATTGAACTTGGGTGGCAGCATGCAAGATCAGCATCCTACCTACTGTACTATTTTACTATAATACTGTAATATTTTTCTATATGGTTATTTTAAAAGTTGCCCTGAGAAAAGTAATTTGGTACCTGTAGGTCCTAATTTCAGATTCTTATTTAAATTTCTAGGCTCTCCTGTGAACATGATTTTCACACTGTAGAATGTCTAAGGAGTACCTTCAAATAGCTTCTTTCTCAACACAGATTTTCCCTAAGATCCAGAAATTCTCTTTAGTGCTAAGTTGGATTTCTGACCGATCAAAATTGGTCACTAAGGAGGAAAAAACTCTTTTATTTAGCTGGATACATGGACACACACACACATACATACACACCTCTATGTAATTTTTTTCTCATAGAACGTTTTGCTTAGACTGCATAAAATGCTTTATGAGACTTACTTTATTTGATATCATTTTCATTTCCCCAGCATCTAAAACTTTCTACCTACTTGTTGGCATTTTTAGTCTTCCTCCCTAGGTTGCAAATGAATATTTACAACCATAATTTTAAAGATAAATTATGTAATATTAATAAATAACTCTTATTTATAGCCAAGAAAATACAACATTCAACAGGAAGATGAATATTTATAATACTTCCCTTGTTGGTGCTGGCACTCAGAAACTAAACTTGACCTTACTTATGAAATCACCTACCAGTCAAATTTATAAATTTCATAATATTATTTTCAACCACTATAGTTTTATTTATTTGTCTTGAAACTCAGAAATCTTACCTTTTATTATGTGTACTTATATATCCTAAAGATGTTTTCCATAATAGTAGACATCTTTGAATGGGATTCAGTAGTAGAATTTTATTTGAGGGGTATGAGGTATGGTTAGGCAACATTGCTTTTATGATCCATGTAGAATGCAACTGGAAAGTTTTACAAAGTGAAGGCAGTAAGGATGAAAAGAAGATGTGGAATGGTAAATTATTGGCTAAGTGGAAATGAAACCTAGTCCATGGTTGATTGTTTGAACTTAAGTCATATTGAAAGATGAACTGATGTAGAAACAAACAAGGAAAACAAAGGGAAAATTTTAAGGATAATGAAGAGAGTAAGGAATATTAATCTTCTAGGTTAATTTGAGCTGCTAGTAGGAATGTAAATTTTACAAATTAACTTATTTAAGCACAGTGGTTACAAATTGTTCGTGATCGAGTTTGTCATTGAATGTGTACACTGACTTCACCAGGGCAATTTTTCTGCTACCAATATCCAGTTTTCCTTCCACCAACGTATCTCTCCACTGTCTCTAATGCAGAAATTTTGCTTCCCTCCATCCCCCATCTCTCTCTCTCTCTCTCTCTCTCTCTCTCTCTCTCTCTCTCTCTCTCTCTCTCTCTCTCTCTCTCTCTCTCTCTCTCTCTCTTTCTCTCTCTCTCTCACTCTTTCTCTCTCTCTCCCCATCCCCCCGCCTTTTTTTAAGGCCACACCTGGTGACACTCAGTGGGTTACTCCTGGCTATATGCTCAGAAATCGTTCCTGGCTTGGAGGCCCATATGGGACGCTGGGGATCAAATCCAGGTCCATCCTGGGTCAGCTGCGTGCAAGGCAAAACCCTACCAGCGCCCCTCTCTCCTTCCTTATTGAGACTTACTATAAACCACAGTATCAAAAATGGAAAGCAAACTTTGAGGGCTGAACAGAAGCCACATTCCACCCAACTTATTTTCTCTTCCTTATTTCCTACAGCTACCATTATTTACTTCCCTTTATATATTTAAAATCTTCAAAGTCCTCAAAAGGGGAATGAAGATGAAGATGTTCTGTCTCTTGATCCAGTTGGACCAAAATGTCTTTCCAAGGCTTAGGAGCAAGCTAAATCACTTTAGCGTTGCCAGCAGTCTAGCAATATTTGATATTGTAGAGAGAAGTTAGGGATCTTGGTAGTTATTTGCAAGTGTACTGCTTTGATATAAATGTTGAAATAATGAGGGTCTTTATTATCAGTCCTCTATTATTAGTCCTTGGTTATCAGTTCTTCCTAATAAAAGGTGGAGATGAGGACTGAGTGGGGAACTCTAAGAACAGAAGCAGTGAGCTTATATAAACATTATGCCAGGGAGGAAGCAATTCTAATGGAAAAAAAATAAATCAAATTGTAGATGAACAGTGCTAAAAAAAATAGATGCTTAATAGCTGAATGAAAAACTACAAAGAATGAGTAGTGGATATAGCAAACAAGGAAGGATAGTATTTCTTGAAGACAGAAAGTTGAAAGAGTGGCTGAATGTAGAGGAGGACAGTGTTGGAGATAGTGAATAAAGAGAAATTAAAGAGAAAACATGGTATCTTTAGGAATTAATAAGAAAATAATTAGGCTTGAAATGCATGTTTACTTTCTCTGCACATTATACTCTGTACAGCTTGTTCAAAGACTTTCATTACTTTCCTCGGCTTACACACTTGTCCTTACTGATTGGCAGAAGTCCATTTTCAGAGTCCACGGCCGAGTCCCTTTAGATATTCCTTCTATAGAGTTCACAGAGGCCTCATAGAAAGTACCCAGCTGAACTGTGTGCTAGCCAGGAATTGTATCATCGGACATTTTTCCTTTGCTGAAACACATGATCATCCTTTCCTGCCACTGCTCACCAAGACTTTTGCATTATTTTGTAGTTTGAGATTGCTTTGGCTCAATAACTAAACATATTTTCTTCTCAAATTGACGAGGTAGATAACTATAGTTTTTAAAATACGCAGACTTAAATCTAGAAATAGGAATAGTTAATATGTATATATTTGTATTTTTCACTTAGAAAGAAAAGAAGCAATGTAAATTTAGTTATAGATATTTTATTTTCTTGGTAAGATACAAGATATCAGATGATTTAAAAAAAAATAAGTTTAAAGTTTGGGCTTCTTACTGGTGTGAAAATGTCTCCAGTATATTTTTAGTGATTTCTTTAGGGATATCAAAGAAGAATTTCATTTTAATCTATCATGGTGACAGTGATCTAGATAAAAAAAAAAAGAATACACCAAGGAATTTAACAAAAATTCTCTTCAAAAATAAGGAGGCAATAGGGACCTACAGTTCCCAGCTGCCTGTGAAGGAAGGTTCTTAACTTTTTTCAGAGGGAGGGGGGAATAAGTTCTAGTGTGGGCTCTTCTGCTTGGATTCATCCCTTCATTACAGCTGTACATAAGAATATGCCTGTAGATAGTGACTATTTTGTGTTATCTATCCTTTTTTAAAGTAGATTACTCTAGAAATAGACCTATTGTTTTCAATCCTATCATTCTAAGCTTCTCTGACCCCAGCCTGGTACAACCCATTCTCTTCACCATCAATTACTATATTATTCATTTTCTATATTTAGTTTAGTTTCTCCCTGCCCCTCCATTAAATAGTAAACCAGACTTTCATATCTCAGTGCTTGAACAGTGACAGGCACCCATTAAGTACTCCATAAATATTTGTAGGTAAAATGAATAAAATAACAATGAGAGGAAAGCATTCAAGCTTGACAAGGACTTAGATGTGGTCTGGGAGAAAACAACAACAAAACTCATGACTGTGTCCTGGGTTGTATGATGTTTGTAGAGTCACATTCGGTTTTGGAGTTAAGAAGGGCAGCAGGAAGGCAAAAGAATTCTGAGAAGTTTACTTACTTTCAGGACTGATTATTTTACCCATGAAAAATGTGATGCAGTTCGAATGTTACATAAAAAGCATTTTCCAGCCTCTTAAATGACAGTTGTTATTACCTGGGTTTTTTCGAGGGAAGGGGAAGCAAAATTTATAAAGGCTTTTTTAAAGTCACCTATTGCTTTTTATGAAAGTGAAAGTAATTTGAACATAATGCAAAAATAATAAAACTTCCCACTATAGAGTGACGATTGATCAATAAATGTTTATAAAAGGAGGTATTTATGCCTTGGTAAAGTTTTGAATTAGGCAAATCCTATTTTGTGAAGCTGCTATTTTTTCTTCCTGGTCTCTTACTATATTGCAGCACTGATCCTAAGAAGGTTTCATTCTCAATCAACCTAACTCTCTCTTTTCTCTTCCCAATCCTCTTCTCAATGGAATTATGTGGCGTTTAGATTTATTTGTGCAGAGCCAGACTTTTCTGTGAGTTATTAACTCTTTGTTAGTCAGAGAAAAGATTTCCTTCAGATTTCTTACTGTATTTGTCACAATATTCGAAAAATATAATGTCTAAACAAAATGGACAGGTTTTGAAAGCCACCTCAGAAAAAACTATTGTAAGAAATGTCAGACAATGCGGCAAGACAATGATGTCAGTGTGGAAGAGAGTTTGTGATTTTGAGATTAAAAATAAATCTAACAAGAAGACCAAAAGGGAATATAGATTCATAAACCCCCTTTTTCATTTTTAAAGAAAGATAGGTGTTTATATAAATCATTTCCAGTGAGATCATTGAATAAGCATCTCTGTGTACAACTTAATGCAATGTGATTTTCATATATCCTTTTTTAAGTTTCAGGTTTTAATGTCAGATCTCATACTGCAACACATCAGAAATAAATGGAGCATGTATTGGACTTCCTATGATGAATGTTTTGTGATTTTTCTGTTGTTGAAAGAATCAATACATAGAAGAGGACCTGAGATAGATAGCCAACTGGGAATGTCAGTTTAGATTTAATTTTTCATAGTTTTCTTTATGTGGTGATGGGAGAGAGATTATCAACATGCAGGGTAGTTATGTGGAATCACAATGTGCCCCTGGAGCCTAAAGAAGCATGGCACAAAAATTATATATTAGGATACTTGGTTACAGTTCCCTCTCTGCAGTAAATGGTTGAAAAAACAAAAATATTTTTTATTTCATGTTACTGCAGTGTAAATCAGTAAAGGTTTTTTTTTTTTTTAAACCAAAGTTTCTTTTACAAATATATCATTCTGTAATGTTTTTGGATGCCTGCAATATTCTTCATGCAGAAGATACCTTAATATGTCAAAATTTTCTAAGTAACAAGGCCAGAACTATGGCAGGACAGCTAGGGCATTTGCTTTGCAAGAAGCTAACCTGGGTTCACTCTCTGGCATACCATATGGTTACCCTAGCTGGCCAGGAGTAACTCTTTTGAACTCCCAGGTATGTCTCCCCCCCAAAAAAAAACCTATATATGTATGTTTGTATGTATGTGTATATATGCATATATATGTATATATATGTTGGAAATATTGTTTTTATATAAGAATCCATGTCAATGACCCATGCTGTGCTGAGGATTGGGCTTTGACCACCTGTATGCAAAGTATGTTCTCTAGCCTTTGAACCAATTTCTCTTTGGTTTTATGAAGTATTTGTAAAATTTTGTCTAAGTTGGCAAACAATTTTCACCCAAAATAAAAACTGTGAGTTTGTTGATGGCTCTTATACCTGACAATATGGTAATGAAAAACAGATGATAATAATATCCATGTTAAATTTAGGACTAATGATTGTCATTTGTATTGAGACAGTTTTTTTGCATCTAAGTTATTTATTCTTTGCTTATTTTCTCAAATTCTAATTTAATAATAATTACTTTAAAAAACTCTTGCCAGATAATTTTGATTTGAAGTCAAGGTTAGATGAAAAGTATCATATATATATATATATATATATATATATATGTTTTTGTTTGTACATAAACATATATTTTTTCTATATAATAATAATTGTTCATAGATGCAAATGCACAGAATAAGGCTATATATAGTATATATACATGTATGTGTACTATATATAAACTTATATATCTAGGGTGGAAAGAAGATCAAAGATTAAGTCATTCTTCATATTTTAATTGCCAGCTAAAATCTCAAATATTTTTTGACTATCCATAGTTGAAGAACTGTTTGAGTGAAGTTGTTAAAATCCAGGCTTTTGATTAGAAGCCAGGATTATCTACCCAGCATTCAAAAGTGTGGTCTTGTTTACTTGTCCTCTTCTTTCCTAATCAGTCCATGCAACTGCTGTTTCAAGAAATAAAGTTGCTGGGGAACTTAGATATTTCCTGTTCTGGGGGAAAAAAAAATCAATCTTCATTATAAACAAAAAACTGATGATTACCTTGAAAATAACCCATATCTTCAATTCTAAAAGTGTTATTAACAGAAAGACAATCTATTCTTCCAGAACCCTTTCTGAGAGCTATAAAATTTAAGACTCTAATGCTAAAGTTCTCCAAATTTACTGTTTTCATTAAAAAAAAAAAAAACTACCACACTGAATAAAACGGGGAAAATTACAGTTAAGTGTTTTTGTTCTATGCCTTTTGGTTAAGAAGAAAAATAATAGAATTGAGTGAAATGAGTGATGGTAATACAAACTTTATCATTTTATAGTTATGTAGAGAGAATGAAGACCTAAGGCAGTCATTAAATAGGTTGGTTTGTGTTTCTATGTTGTGTCTGTGTGTGTGTGTCTGTGTGTGTGTGTCTGTGTGTGTGTGTCTGTGTGTGTGTGTCTGTGTATGTGTGTCTGTGTATGTGTGTGTGTGTTTTCTTTTGAGTGAGGATTATGCCTGGCAGTGGTTAGGTGCTATTTTTGACTGGTTCTTGGAGTTATTCTCATTGCCACTCAAGGATTCATGCAGTACTGGGGATTGGGCTTTGACCATCTACCAGGGCATACCTAAGCTTTTAGGAGGTCTCAGTCCACCAGATGTATCCTCAGATTTTTCCTGGTGGGTAGAACTAATTTAACCCCCATGGTGTTCCTCAAAAGGCCTGCTGTGGATGCCTTTTTCACCTGCGTGGATGGTTGAGGAATTTCCTAAGAGATGCCTGGCATTACATTTTCAGCCAGTATTTGACTATCCTTCCTTTGTATATATTAAGCAAAATTATGGCCTCTATCAAATAATTTGGCTCAGAAATTCCCGCACCAAAATTTATTTGAGAACCCCTTTTTCTGGATATAGCTAGCCCTAAAAGCAAAGACAATTTTTCTCTCTTTTTCAAATATGTTCTTGCAGCTGCAGTTTCTGGTAATCAAAGGCGTAATCAGAATGCAGATCTTGACTACTGACCCTCCTTTAGAAATAGGGAAACTCATTTTTGGGATTTGTCTCCTCCCTTTAACCTCTAAAACAATAGAGTCCAGCCCAGAAAGATCAAGTTTCTAAATATTTCCTACTCCCTTCTAATCTTAATTTTGCATTTAAAGTAAGCTTGCAAAGAGTTACCTTGAGTTGTGACCTTCTCTCTTGTAACTTAGAACTTTTACAGTCATACCCATAGCTTAGGTATTATTACTGTTGTACTATGCTTTGTGTATAATTATTCTTTACTTCTGGCTAATTTTACCCCTATAAATTCCCCTGCTCAAAAATTAAACTTGTCGCACTCCTGCCAGAAACGTGTTGACCCCACATACTCTGTGTGGTTTCATTTATTTCATATTTCATATTTCTCCGTACTCCGATCCGGGTAACCCACTCTCCCTGAAGTGGATTCACCACTTCAAATTTCTCTGGCCCTACGAAGTATTTTTAAGATTTTTGTCTAAGTTGACAAACAATTTTTATCCGAAATGAAAGCTGTGAATTTGCTGACTGCTCTGTCTTATTCGTGGCAATATTGTAATGCAAAGCAGATAGTTATAATATCCATGTTAAGTTTAGGCCTAATGGTTGTCATTTGTATCGAGAGTTTCTTTTTGTTTTTGTTTTTGTTTTCAATTTTGTGTCTGTTATTTATTCTGTGGTTATTTCCTCAAATTCTAATTTAGTAATAATTACTTTAAAAAACTCTTGTCAGGTAATTCTAATTTGAAGTCAATGTTAGATGAAAAGAATAAAATGGCATGTGAAATAATGTGTAAAAATCTAAAATACAACCAGCATGGAGGGGGCTAAAGAAGAGTGCAGATTATCTGAAGTCATGACACCTACAAGGTGAAGTGATGTCTAAACAAGGAATGAGAAATTGCTAAAAGCAACACAAAGATATCTGAAAAAATTGTATACCAAATACTCAAAAGGAAAGATGTAGATCCTTCTTTGTGAAGTAGAAGAAAATGTTGCAGAAAAGGATGTTTTTATTGTATCGGATACATATTGAGGACACAAAAGTATTTTAAACAAAGTCCACTTTTTTCTTAATCAAAGAAATAGACTATACAAAGTATACTTTTTCTTATTCAATTGATTTTCAGTGTTTAGTATATATTAAAGAAACCATATATATTTGTTTCACTGTTAACTTCATGAAAGAGCCTGGCACATAGTACACTTGAGTTGCACAGTTGATAGTAGCCAAATTTCGATCATCATTAAACAATTTTACTTTTGAGATGGAAAAATTCAGTGACGAATTCCTAAGATGGTTTCCATTTAAAGTGAGTTCATGGAGAAATACTATTGTTTAATGGCATTCTACAGCATTCCAAGAAGTTTTATAGAAGTAACTTTACACTGCCAGCAGAATTTTACTTCCTACAATGAAACCCTCTTTCACAACATGAAAACAATGAAGCTAAGAGGATTAAGCAATTTATCTATTCATTCACCTGTTCATTTAACAATGCCTTCTATGGACTGGGTTCTTCTCTATTGGAACACAGTTTAAGTTGTTTCTGCCCCTTTAGAGCTTAAATTATAATTGATGGAGCAAAAAACAATTTTGAACAATGTATAGAGGTTTAGTATATTTTAAGTAGCAAAGAGAAGAAAAGAACTTGGAAGGCAAACTGAGATTGGGTTGGGGTGAGTAATTTCAGTTTTAAAAGTGGTAGTCAAAAATTATTCTTGCTAGAAGGGAATTATTTAAGTTTAGACCTGAAAAAAAAAGAGAGAGAAAAGAAATGAAGCATCTATGAGGATGAGGGGGAGGAAATGAAGATGAGACTATCTGTGCAATGTCCATTTCAAGCAGGGGGAGCAGCATGTGCAAAGGCCCTAGGCAACAAGGTACCTAGCTGGCCCATTTCAGAAGCTGTAGGGAGTCCAGCAGAACTGGAATGAATGTGAGAAGAGTGTCAGGAGACACGGGGAGAAGTTAATAGAGGATCTCTGAAGTTATAAGAAAGATTTCAGCTTTGCCCTTGGGTGGTAAGGGAAGCCATTGGGGGTTTTGAATAGAGGCAACTTCCTGTTGAAAGGAAAGAACTACATTTACAACCATAAAATATCTCTTCCAAAATTTGAATTCTAATACTTTCTCTTTCCTTTGTTATTATTATGATCACTTGGTAGTGCAGCTCCTCAGGGGTCCTGCACTTTCATTATGCACAAGGGATCACACTTAACACAGGTGGGGTGGGTGGTACCAGGGACTGAACTCTTGGTGTTAAGGCAGATGTTTTTGCCATGAAACTACCCCTGGGCGGCTAATATATGTCTCTTTGACTGTTTTATTTTAGGCTTGTTTTTAAAAATTAGCAGACACTGGAAGCTTTTCATTACTTCTCCCCCAAATGCCTACATTTTTTTATACAGAAGACTAGAACAGAAAGAGAACTATTGCTTAGAGAGAACTATAAAATAGTATGCAAGTTAAGTGCAGTGAACTAGGGGTAATTTAATCAAGCCCCATGTAATGTCTGTTCTGCGTTTCTTTGTCTCCCTCTTCATAATATAATGAATATTTGTATATAAAAAGACTAATTTTCTTATATTCCTATAAATTGCCTTCTATGTTACAATGTCCAAGTTCCCCGACCCTTTTCTCTGTAGCTCAGGATGTTCTATACACTTATTCCAGTTCTTCAGATATCATTTTGGATGGGCTTAGGAGACCATTTGGGATATGGTGATTTAACCCTGGTTGGCTGCATGCAAGGCAAACATCTTTCCCACTGTATTATCTCTCCAAACCTTGAGTTTTCCTGAGCTAATGAGTGGGATAAGGGATCAAAGTGAGGTAAGAGATCTGATGAGGAGAGAGTGACTTAGATGGAAAAACTAGATGACCTATCTTTTTGCCCTTTTACAAAGATTTTTTTTTTTCAATAGAAAGGCTGAGAAATGGCCTTATTCTGGATTATCTTCAATTTTCTTAGATGGGTAATGATAATTTCTCTTGAAACCTATAGAATCTTCATTAACCTTAGTTTCTATTTCTAGGTGACGCATATTAGAAAACAAAACTGTTCTGGCTATTTGGAGGCTCTAAATATTTTATTAAAATTTATCCTTTATTTTTCAGTTTAGTTTTGATGATTATTATGTAATATTCTAGAACTAACGATACTGACTTATTTCTTTTATAAAAATAATGACTTATATTTCTTTGACATAACTTATACTTTTGATATAACTAATTCATACCTGTGCATCATATTTTTAAACAATTATTTGAATCGATGTCAAATAGATAGTATGGTGTGCAGGGTATGTGCAGATAGTATGGCGTGTCTAGATTGACACAGGGGTCAATCACCAGCATCCCCCAAGTTATTCCCCCCTTGCTCACTAGGACTGATCTTATAGACCAGAGAAGAGAAAACTAGGATAGTGCCTCAAATGTATTGCCTGGGGGATTATTGATTACAAATGTGGGAAAAAATTGTTTGAAGTATGACAAGTTTTAAAAAATAATTTTGTATTTGATTAAGGAACCTTGATTACAAAGTTACTGATAGTTGATTTTAGAAAATTAATATCGTAAAATCAATGTCATCACCAGTGTCAACACCCTCCACCAGAATTTTATACTCCATCATCCCTCCTCACTCTCCACACACACACTTTGCCTTGTCACTTTGACAGGCACATTACAAAGTGGTTGCAGCTTAGTTCTCATATTTTTCAGTGGAGTCTGTGCTTTGGATGTACAGTCAAACCACTCTCCCATATTACCAATTTAAACAAAATCTTGACCTCTCTTTGTACATTACTTCCCTTTCTCATCTTTTTTCATCTTGTCTAATTTATTTCCTTCTCTTTCCTTCCAGGAGTTATCCTTGAACACAGAACCAGGTAGAAGCCTGAAAACTGCTGGCTTTTTATGGTTGCACACCAACAAAAAATTGCTTGTCTGTGTTAATATTTAATATTTTTCTTTGTAAGGGGAATGCGCAAGCAGGAGGTTTGGGGATATTTAACCAGATACAATTTGATAGTTCAGTGCTCAGGCCTGTGATGAAGGGCTGCTCAGGCCCAGTTGTGCTGGGGACTGCCAGGCCACCCTGATGGTGCTCTGGGAATGTTTTTTTTTTTTTTTTTAATAAATTGATATCATTTTATTTGTGGACAGAAACATTTAATCAACAATGTCAAAGTCTGGATTTTATTTATAGTCATTTGAAACAACCTTACAATTTTATTGGAGTTAGTTTTGTTAAGAATTAATCCTATGATAATGATTTCAAAGGCCTTAAATATTTAAAAGGCCTTAAAAATTTCCTGATTTTCTTTTTATAAAGATTGCCTCTCCCTTATCCACCTAAAATCTTCCACCTTCATAAAACATCTCACGGGCAATTTTCTTATTTAGCAATAAAAAGGTCTTGATCTTAAATTATATGTGTAGGCTTAAGGCTGGCATGTAGCAATTGGAATCACTCTAGTGATGTACTTGTTACATATTATGTTGTACATGTACTTTCTATCAGCTCTCTTTCTCTGAGTCTCTCTGTCTTTGTCTCTCTGTCTCTATGTGTCTCTCTCTCTCCTTATTTATCCTCTATCTCTTGCCTCTGATTCTGCAGACAGGCTACTAGTGACATGAATGCCCCTCCTCTGAGCAGTGATTGGATAGAACAATTCAATCAGCTTTGATACTTTGGAATAACAAGATCTTGCCAAGGGACTACCTCTTCTAATTTGAAAGTAAATGTCTTAACCTCCCTGGCTATGACATTTATTTTCCATAAATGGGGCTGGCTTTGCCTTGCCATTCTTTAGCAGCAGGAGACCATTATCATGTAAGAATGCTCTCACCCCTTTCACATTATCTCTTAATTATTACCTTCTTTTCAACAGACAATGCCTGTAGGAATTTTCATGTAATTTTTTCCCCCTCCATTCCTCCTCTGACTTGTACTACCATGGGAAAGGATTTGGGTATTAACCCCAGAAAGTCCAGAATAATGAATCTTATAGACAGTTGGCTCAGTATCCAAGGAATTCTTTGAGAGGTGTCTGAGATGCTGTGAGCAATGTATAAGCAAATGCTTGGGAACTAAAACATTTGCATTGAAGCCTTGGAGGAAAGGAGGGAATGACAATGCAGAGCTCCAGGCTGGCAGAGACTGGCCTGAGATTTAGTTTTTCCCACATGCTAATCTCTCAAGACTACCCTTACTTACTTATTTATTTATTTTGAAGAAGGGGTTTCATCTTTTCCACTTAAAAATAGCCTTAAATATGCAAATCTCATCTCTGCTCTGTTCTGGTAAATTGGTAGCCAGCCAGATTAAAAACAATGGCTGCAACAAAACAGAGAACTCCCTAGATGCATCTTAATGGCTGTTTGTGAACTTCAAAGCTGACCATTTATATGCTAACCCTATTAAGTAATCCAAAATACAAGCCACCAGCTTGCATCATTAGCATTTATAGTATCTAAAATTTTCTATTGTTAGTTTATAATACAGCACAGATTTTCACTTATATATTTATATGTAGGTATATATATGCAGATATACATATATATATATATATATATATATATATATATAAAACACTCAAAGACACAATTTTATGTGTATATTCAGGCACAAATGCATCTCTTGTATTCTTTATGAGTTCATGGGTCCCTAAATTAAGGCTACCATTTTCTGCAGAAGCAGAAGCACTTACCAAACCTATTAAGTAGAACTTTTCCCTTCTCCAATGCATTTGGATGTTAGTTACAGAAATCCATGAAATTCTGTTAAATGCACATCAATATTTATTGACTGTAATTGTGATGGCATATAGTAGGGTATATTGAACTCTGATTACAGGCTTTCTGATGTAAAAGCTTGGATCTTAAGTTCTCTCACTCCCATTTCTTTGAAAATACAAACAAAAGAGAAATTCCTAGTTCTTTTCAACATAATATAAAGGTCACTGACAATAGCCCACCTATAGATGCTGATGTGTGACATTTAAACTAAATACAAGGAAAGCATGATAAACATTAAAAAGAAAAAACTTGTTTTCATTATAATGCTGCTTACCTGATCACTTCTCTTTGGAAAAAATAAATGTAATATGCTACTTTATTTTTATGTATTGCTTTAAAAGAGATATACTTCATTAGTAATTTTAAGAATGTGAATAAAGATGTTTTACATATCACTATTACTAATTTTAATGCATTGATTCATAAATAATATCTAAAAGAAAACAACCTGTTTGTACCCTTCTTGTTGATAGTCTCAGGTATTATGCTTTAGTTAAAAATATTGAATTATTTATGTAACAGGAGCCAAATACATACATTGCAAAATCTACCAGTTGCAAAAAAAACTAAGTTTTTTTCTAAAGTAATTTATAAACTTTTTCTATATTTCAATATATTCACAACACAACAGGCTTGACTAAGTATATTTCTCTTTGTGAAAATGAATTGTTTAACCAAATTTATAAAATGAACTCATTTTAACATCTTGCTAGAGTTGACTCTGACTTTAGATTAAGAGTTATACTAGGGGCCGGGCAGTGGCGCTAAAGGTAAGGTGCCTGCCTTAACTGCGCTAGCCTTGGACGGACCTCGGTTCGATCCCCCGGTGTCCCATATGGTCCCCCAAGCCAGGAGCAACTTCTGAGCACATAGCCAGGAGTAACCCCTGAGCATTACCGGGTGTGGCCCAAAAACCAAAAAAAAAAAAAAAAAAAAAAAAGAGTTATACTAAAAGTATCCTAAGCAGAAAGAGCTCTCAATAGTATCTGTACACCCATAAAACCTCAAAAGAAGAGGTTGTCAGTAGATTAATAAATATCTGAAGATGAATGAATGAAAATGTCAAAGAAGAAGAAGCAAAGGGCACTTGGCTGAATGAAGATTTGTTCTGGATATACTGTGATGAATTAAGAGCAGTCTAGATAAGCTAAAATCTAGAAAACATCATAGCTTGCCTGCAGGCAGCTTTCCATTCAAAGGGCTCAGAATTACCAAGTTTAACATGAGATAACCTTGTATACTTTTGTAAATGCCTGCACTAGATATCTAGTTTGATTCCTTGTTTTTAGGGGTAGATGCTATAAAGTAAAGGATATCCTTGCTTGCATATTAAGTTTTGTGAGAGTAAAATCTCAAGGTTTTTTGGTTTGCCCCTCAATTATGAATAATGTTCCATGTCTTAGCAGTCTCTTAGCACTTCACTCTCCTTCCCAGAATTGTATTCTTTAAGTGTGAGTTTGATGGCTGCTCCTCTATGTTCCACAGTAGGAAATCTTGATCACTGGCACACAGATGTTCCTTCTCAGTAGGAGCTTCATGCAAATTTCTAGGTCTAATTCTGTTTTATCTGTGGCTTTTTTTGGGTGGATTAGTAATGCTCTCAAGTGTTCCTTTTCCTGTCATCTTGGCCCTCACTAATGTATATGAGTAACATTATATATCATGTATAACACTATGCTTTTTACATATTTATATTATTTATATATTTTATATGATATCTATGAATATGTTTTGATATGTTTTGATTTTTGGTCTCATTGGACCTTTTTCAGGGATCACCACTGAATGTGTTTGGGATATAATAAACAGTGCTATGGATTGAACAATAGTCCTCAGGAATCTTTAAGGAAACTGACTGAACCTCTCTACTATCTCCCTGGCCTTGTCTAATTATTTTTCAAAATATATTACTGATGGGGCTGGTGAGGTGGCGCTAGAGGTAAGGTGTCTGCCTTGCAAGCGCTAGCCAAGGAAGGACCACGGTTCGATCCCCCTGCGTCCCATATGGTCCCCCCCAAGCCAGGGACAATTTCTGAGCACTTAGCTAGGAGTAACCCCTGAACATCAAATGGGTGTGGCCCGAAAAATAAAAAAATATATATATATTACTGACCCCAGGGCATTATCTGAAAGCATTTCTCAGGCGAGGTTCCAGCCAATAGTTCCTTATGTTACCAAGGTGATGCCAGAGTGCAGCTGAGTTTGAGAATCTAATGAGGTTTCATTTTTTAAATAATAATTACTATTATTATTAATTAATTAAGTTATTTATTTATGTATTTTGAGTGGTCTACTTTTTAAGGTGTAGGTAACGCCAAAGAAAAGCTTGAAAACCTGAAAAGCCTCCTCAGAACTTATATATTTGTGAAGGAAGAAGGTGAGAAGGTGAGAACTTATTCACTCAACTGAGAAGTAAAGAATTGGATTTTGTTCTTGCATAGAACGAAGTACTGACCATAAAGAGGAGGTCATTGATAGTAAATCATTTATGTTTCTTTTTCTTTTTCAGTGTTCAACAGAAAGTTGCACAAGGTAACTAGTATTTGGAAAACTGATTTTAGGTGAGAAAACAGATGGGTAAATCAGAAAGATGACCCAAGACCATGAAAATAAAATCATGATTAAATTATATTTTCCTACAGGTAGGTTTTAAAATTAGCAATTAAAGAGATGACCGAAAATAAATCTAAAAATAGCATTTCGTATCTGAGCTTTAAACTAATGGTATTGCCTTGACTCTTGCATGCCATGTTCTCAAAGAAAATGACATTTTAAACAATTTTGAGATGTACTGCATGTTAAGACTGATTAATATAGGCAAAACACTTTGCACAGAAACTAGCTAAAGTAAATGCTAAATTATTGCCAGCTGTTATCAGACTCAATTATACTTACAAGGGGAAAGCCTTTGCATTATCAAAAGTTCAGAAATAGCCAAGTAAAACCAGTGAATCATCAGAGTTGTAATTAAAGTTGTATTGTCCACACACAAAACAGTTTGCAAACTGGGAGAGTTCAAAACAAAACAGATATAATGTTATAACGTAACTTATATTGTGACAGGCAGTGACTTTTTTTTTGTTTTTTTGTTTTTGTTTTTGTTTTTGTTTTTGTTTTTGGGCCACACCTGTGATGCTCAGGGGTTACTCCTGGCTATGCGCTCAGAAGTTGCTCCTGGCTTGGGGGACCATATGGGACGCCGGGGGATCGAACCGTGGTCCATCTAAGGCTAGCGCAGGCAAGGCAGGCACCTTACCTCTAGCGCCACCGCCCGGCCCCAGGCAGTGACGTTTTATTTTTCAGTTATTGGTTATATAATTGCATTAAAAAAAAAAAAGTAATGGGGAATTGGTCAAGGTTGTCTTGTATTAATTTTGTGAAACTGTTTTGCTTAGTTGCTGGGGTTATTTATCCTATTAAGAGAGACCAGGTCAAGGTTATCTTGCAAAATCTCTTTGTTTGATAAAACTGCTCAGGGCATTTTAATGGTGTTCTCTTTGTTTTTTAATTTGACAATTGAAAGAGAAACTCATGTCTTATACTTTCATCTACCAAAACTTTACTACACGTTTTATGTGTATATTTTGCTTATTCTAAGGTAATTTACTAAGTGTTAGAGGATAATAATTAGTCTCACTTTACAGATAAGAACATAAGCTTTGCAATGATTAATAAATGTACCAGATTAAGCTAAAAATCATAGTACTGGGTTTTAAACTAAAGCATTAACTTTTGTTTTTGTTTATTTTGTGGCTGTGGTTCTAAAACTCAGGTCACTTTGAATATTTGGTTGCTTGAATTTTTTCTATTATATACTTTAATATATGACTTCTACAGTTTTATACATGTTTGTTTATATTGTTACTACCATTAAGTAGCATCATGCTTATCTAATTTAGGAGTGAAAATATAGGGGACTGAAAAAGAGCCTTCAACATTCACGAATGTCTTTTAAAAACGACAAAGCAACCTGGTATTTTCTTAATTTTCACTTTTACTTATGAAGAAAAACTTTTTCTTAATTCAGAAATAAAAACATATACCCATTCATTGTTATGGTGACTGCTTTTCCTATGGAATATATTGCCAATTTGCTCTTTTTTATGAGTTTCATAGAGATTATTAATTACATTCCTGATGAAATCACCCCATTGGGAAGTCTTGGTCTTTACCAATTCTCACCTCTTGTCTGCTGTAAAGATTTGCTGTTGTCTCATATATTTTAGACTCTTTTCAAGGTGTCACAAATTTAGTGTTAAGCAGAAGGCAAGGCATTTATCACAAGTTCAAATACTCTCTACCTTTGCCACTTCTGAATTCTGTTATTTCAACCTCAATTAGTGGTCAAGATTTCATTCTCGTATAGATTTTCTCTCTGTTTACGAACCCTATAACTTTGCTTATTCTCCTATTCTCCTAATCTGTTTTGGTTTATAATTTCTTTAAATTAAATTTAGTCTCACTTGAAAAATATTCCATCATTTTAGGGGATTTTTATAGTTTTTTCAAATGGTTACTTAAATCTAATCAGTTTTGGGAGAAAATGAAACTAAGATGCTATGTTAAGAATATAGAGGTGTAATGAAAATCTCCTGCCATGATATTATATATTCTTTGAACTTGTCATGTTGTTACCAAACTTTCCTAAGAATATTTTCTGTATTATGTAGTTGAAAAAATATGTGATAATTTTAGAGAAGAGGCAGTTTAAAATACCACATTGGACTTTATTTCAGAATTAATGAAGAGGAATGTTATTCTACAGATTCATCATACATGAGTCAATGGTATAACAAACATCTTCTACTGATAAACTTTCTAAAACTAATAAAGTAATATTGGGAAATTTAATATTTACTGTGTAACAAAATGATCAGATTTATAATTTTCAAAGTTTTGAAGCATCATCAGTTTAAAAATAATCTAATTTCATCAGAATATCTGGAAACAACCAGTGTTGATTAGGTTATGTTGAAAAAGGGACTACATTCTCTTTGGTGGGAATGTTATCTTATTCAATCTATATGGAAAGCAATTGAGATTTCTCAAAAAAGTAAGAATAGCACTGCCATATAATTCAGTGGTACTACATTTTTATATCTACACCAAAATATCCCCACATTAAGTCAAAAGGATATATTTTGCCTATAATAATTTTAGTGATTGGTACAATAGCCAAATACATAAATAACTCACATGTCATATATACACATTATACATATGTGTACATGCAGCTTTAAGAAAAGACCAAACCATGCAACTTGCATCTACAAGGTTGGAACTGTAAAGAATCATACTTATTGAAGTCAGTCAGAAGGAAAGTGATAGGTGCAGAATGATGTCACTCATATGTTGTATTTAAAGATACATAGAAATAAATACAAATGGCCAAAGGTAATAGAACTAAATAATTGATGTGCTGGTCTGAGGACTGAGTTTATGAACAAAGGGTTGAAATGATTGGGCCTTTGGGATCTTGGTGGTGCTATGTGGGTAGTAGAGTGTTAGGTATGGTATTTGTATTTGATATATGAAACCATTATTACCTTTATTATAAATCATAGTACCTTAAAAAAGGTTTTATGATAAATGTGATTATGGATTAATCCCCTTCCCATTTAGCACTCCAAATATGATTTATAAGAGAAGACATTTGATAGATTAATTTTATACAATACTAACATAGAGGTCCTGAGCTCCTGATGATGCTTAATCTAGTGGGGCACAGATGTCAAAGCGAGTACACCTGCTTGAATTAGACATTGGGGCTGAAAAGTGTTGGATATTGTATATGGTGATGGACTAGGTAGATATTCATTGTCCTGGATTTTTATACTATAGTAATGAATAAAATATAATTTACTTAAAATAATGATTGTATTTTCTTTTGATGTAACCTTCTCCCCCATCACACATGTTTTCTTCATTTTTATGACTTTGTTTAGGGATGGATGTGGGAAGCATAAAGATCATCAACTCTACTAGTACCTTCTAAGAGAGGAATTGTTCAAGTAAGGAAAATTAAAACTGGACCATTGATAGAGTCCTTTACTGATTTATACTGATCCATGAACATGCAGTATAACCACTTTCTTGTTTTTTTCCTATTGATTTCAGAAGGATTAGTATATGAGTATATATGGAAACTCTTTGTCAACAACCCTGCAATTGGAGTAGTAATCATGAATATGGCACTAATTTGTCAAATTGGTCATACAGTAATGAATATTGATCATAACTTTCACATATATGCATTACTTGTTAACTTACTAGGTCAATCTTAAGAAAATAGTAAACTGATCATTGAAAACAAAAAATTTATTTTCTCATTTCTAGTCAACGTAAATCTAAAATAAGGCCTTAGCAGGTTTCTCCTGAGATCATTGTCCTTGACTTGCAGATAGCTGCACTTTCTCTTTTCTTAGATTTTTGGATAATTTCTGGTGTCTCTCTTAGATGTTAAACTTTTTTTTTTTTGGTTTTGGGCCACACCCGTTTGATGCTCAGGGGTTACTTCTGGCTATGCGCTCAGAAATCGCTCCTGGCTTCAGGGGACCATATGGGATGCCGGGGGATCGAACCTTGGTTCGTCCTAAGCTAGCACTTGCAAGGCAGACACCTTACCTCTCCGGCCCCAGATATTAAACTCTTATAAGGTATGATTATTTTAGGATCAACTCTAGTGACCTTTTAGTTGTGTCTTTAAAAATCTTATTTTTAAAGAAAATTGAACTCCTATATGATCCATCGATAGAACTCTTAGGGAAATACCCTACGAACACAAAAACACAATACAAAATTGCCTTTTTCATGCCTATATTTGTTACAGCACTGTTTACAATAGCCAGAATCTGGAAATAACCCAGCTGCCCGACAACAGATGGTGGCTAAAGAAACTGTGGTACATACACACAATGGAATACTACTCAGGAAAAACAAAGTCATAAAATTTTCCTATACATGGATGGACATGGAAACTATTATGCTAAGTGAATTAAGTAAGAGGGAGAGAAATAGACATCACTCATTGTAGGTATTTAAGAAAAATAAAAGATTGTATAGTGATAAATCTCAGAGACAATAGAGATGCTAGCTGGAAGAAGAACTGGCCACAATATGAAGCTTACCACAAAGAGTGGTAAGTACAGTTAGAGAAATAACTACACTAAAAACTAACATGACAATGATAGCGAGTGAGAGAAGTAAAATGCCTGTCTTGAAGACAGTCAGGGGTTGGGGGAAGAAAGGGATAAGGGGCCTTGGTGGTGGAAAGGTTGCACTGGTGAAAAGGATATATATATATTTTTTCTTTGTGTTTTTTGGGTCACACCCGGCAGTGCTCAGGGGTTACTCCTGGCTCCAGGCTCAGAAATTGCTCCTGGCAGGCACGGGGGACCATATGGGACGCTGGGATTTGAACCGATGACCTCTTGCATGAAAGGCAAACGCCTTACCTCCATGCTATCTCTCCAGCCCCTGAAAAGGATATATTTTTATGACTGAAACCCAACTACAAACATATTTGTAATCATGGTACTTAAATAAAGATATTATTTTAAAAATCCTATTTCTAATTAGCCACATATTAAGGTGGGGTGGGGGTTACAGAGAGTTAAATCTTCAACATGTTTATTTAAGAAGAACATAATTCAGTACATACTAGATATTAACATTTACTGATGTAGAAGAGAAACAAAGGTTATATATCCTAATCTGAAGGTAATATGTTTTATACGGGTCACTAGAGTGGGATATTGGTTACTTTTCTGTGCAATGGATTATTTTCTGATGTTCCCTTGAAGAAACTTTTGAAGATTAAGTACAAATTTTCATACTAAATGGCCACTTTATGATTTCTTTCAAGTACTGTTTCTGGAACTCATTCCCTTGAGCAAAAATCATTTTTCAAATGAGAAACTAAATATTATAGGAAACCAGGAAAAATTTAAGAAAAGCTCCAACATGAAAACCATTCCAAACACAGGAGAAAATTGGAGAAAACATAGCAATACAGAGAAATCAGAGAGGGGGGACACACAAACAGACAAAAATATATGAGCAGAATTTTGAATCAGCAAAAGAAAAAATAGAGGAGGAAAAATTAAAAAATAAAATATTCAGAAAATGCAAATAGTAAACAATAGATCAGCTCAACCAGGGTATCCACTATCCATTTATAAACAAAATAAAAGATGTAAGGTATTATAGAAGAGATCATAGTAAGCATCCTAATAATAAAGGACCCACAGAACACTTGATACAACAAATAATAGACCCCCATTTAAGCATGCTATTCAATATTAAAACTCGAAAGATAAAAACTTATAGAAAACCAAAGTGGGCAAATATAGTTGAGTGGAAGAAAACATGGCACTGAAACACTGGGAGGTATAAAGTAGTGAGAGTGAGAGATACCTTCAAATTAAGATCTGAAAATTTTTTAAATTTATTTATTGGCTTTAGGGCCATGTTCAGGGATTACTCAGACTTTGCATGCATTATATTTTTATCTTTGTTTTTAGACTATATATGGTGATGATCAGGGGTTACAACTGGCTCTGACCTCAGGAATCATGCGTGGTAGTGCTCAGGGGACTATATAGGATGCCCAGGATCAAACCTATGTCATTTAAAAGCAAGCAAAGTGCCTTAGCCATTGTACTAATGCTCTTGACCAGATGAGAAATTTGTTTTTGTTTTCTTTGATTGTTGGTTTGTTGTTTTGAATCACTTCCAGCAATGCTCACTTCTGGCTCTGCATCGAGGAATCACTCCTGGTAGATTCGAGGGACCATATGGGATGCCGAGAATTGAATTTGGGTAGACTGTGTGCAAAGAAAATGCCCTTTCTGCTGTACTATTCTAACACCAGATATGAATATTTTAAAGGAAATTCTAGTCACAATCTAACTGATGATAAAATGTGAAAGACTTTTTCAGACATGCACAACACAAGACATTTATCTCACATATACTTTTTCTTTGGAAATTGCTGGAAGATATACACTAGAATAAATCACTGAACTGAGAAAGAGGACAACTTGAAGGTCAGGAAAGTGTGCATTTAACACATTGTAAGAATGTGGTAAGAAAATTACAACAATGAGTTCAAACACCAGGAAGAAGTTCTCAAGGGGAAAAATGGAACTGATGATTTATCTGATATTTGTATAGAAAGTATTGAAAATAATCTTTCTGTGCTATTGTCGTGCTAGAGCTGTTGGAATATTGGAGCAATTATTGTTTCCAAAGGGGAAGAAATGTATGAGAAGAAATATTGTCATGGTAAATTATTGATTTTCTAAAAACTACATTTACAAAGCCATTGTAATATTGTGAGGCAATAGAAGTAGAAATGGATGCATAAGAACCAAATCCTCATCCTCATGATAAAACTGTCTAAAAATGATAAATTAAGCAATATAAATCAATTTTATTTAGTAATGTGGTGATAAAATCCTAAAGGTAATATATAGCTTTGGGGTGATAATGTTATAGTGTGAACAATTTTATAAAAAGACTTACATCTATCTTTTCTTTTAGAATGACATATTTCTGTAGTAAAAATAGAAATCAATATAAATTATTACAAACTAAAATCAACAAATTAATATAGTATAATATATTTTACATGCTTAGTTTCAAATAATTCATTTAATATATTTATAATCTATTTTTATAGCATCATATAAAATCCGAAAAATGTTATGAGATTTTTATGTGACTATATGCTAACTTTATTAGGCTTATGAGCCAGCATTGTGCTAAGTATTCATATGTGGTAGGTCCTAAACTATTTTATATCTATATTAGGTACATTTTCACATTCACACTATAAGAGATCTTATCACCTTCTTTAAAAGTCAACACTGAGGCTTAGAGAATGTCTTCAATATGAGGCTAAGATCATAGTGAATATATAGTGCAGTGGTTCACAAACAAAATATAGTTTAACAAACTTTTTAGCTTTCACTCTCAGATTTTCTGATTCATTAATTTGGATGGGGCCTAAAAATTCCCAGGTGCTACTGATTTCTCTGGTTCAGCAATCTAAATTTGAGTAAAATGTAATAAATAATAGGAAAAAAAGTTAACTTGTGTCTCTTATCTATTACATAGTGCTGCTTAGTTAAAGACAAATATAATTGGCAACTCTGGCAAAGCTGAAGGATAAACATTAAAAAGTCAGTACAAAAAAACCTACATCAAAAATAAACAGACCTTATACTTAAGTTCAATTTTTCAAATTTTATTGTATCTCTGAATGTCCTAACCATTATTTGATGCGATTTCTACATTGATGTAGGATAGATTTGCAATATTATTGATGTTGTAATCAATATTGATTTAAATCAATCATTATTATGCCATTACAATTGCCCATAATATTTTAGAAAATCTGACACTTTTAACTGTGGATTCTGTGAAAGGTTTTCAGATTCTTAAAACACATTCACATATTTAAAAATATGTCATGCGTTTATCTGAAGTCTACAATTTTATCAATTTCATGTTCAAAAACTATACTAATGACAAAGTTGCTATCTTAAAATCAGTAGCACAGAATGATGAATGTTTTATGTTTGTTTTTGAGTTATATACTTCAGTGCTCAGAGATTACTCTTGGCTCTGAGCTTAGAAATCACTCTTGTCAGGCAAAGGGGAACATATGGGATACTAGGGATAGAACCTGGGTCAGCCATGAGCAAGGCCAATGCAATGATTGCAAGGATGTCTTTCCATCATCATCAAGGCCATCCATCCAGCCCTAGAATGAAGAATTTTGATGATATCATAAAGGTTCTGAGATAATTTACCATGGTATTCT
>NC_064850.1:156094123-156109123 GCF_024139225.1 Suncus etruscus | reverse complement strand
CTGTGCTTTTCTTTAATGTGTGTTACTTAGGGCATTATTTCTACGTGAGAAGGATTCTCTCCATTTTTTGCTTTGGCTTTTTATCAGTTAGGAGAAGAGTTGTAGAGTACATCTTAATCATGTGTGCCTAAGAATAATATACCAACTTGTTAACTCTTGAATCTCTTCTTTACTAAATAGTCATTGACTTTTTATTACATGTCAAGCATTATTTTCCCTCAATTCGTTTCTTGATCTCTTTCCCCAACATATTTATTACACAGTTTACATATGCTGTATATAAATGGTAACTAATTTACATGAACTTATAAAATAACATAGTAATCTTTGAGGTTTATGGAAAATTTAAAGAGGGTATTAGTAGGCATTTTCTTCATTATAGAAAACATATATGACAGTATAAAAAATGAGTATGGGATGAGGTAACCTGACAAGCCAATCTTTATGTGAACAATTATTTATAATATTGCAACATATAAAAAGAGATAATTCCTAAAAATAATTGTAATCATTAATAAGCAATTAGGAAAGCTTTTATCAATGTATGAAAGGCTGTGTTCAATATGTTCAATAGTTTCTCAAATGGTAAATCTCTTAATTATTCAATAAATATTCCTTATGTTAAAAATGATTTCAGTTGTTGTACTTGACAAAGTAATGCTGTAATAAATGGCTTTTAGGGGGAATTTTCAGCCAATAAAATTTCATTCTCCTTTACTTATTAAAAAATAAAAAAAAAATTGATCCAAAGGGAGCACTTACCTTGCATGTGGCTGACTTGGGGTTCAATCTGTGACATTCCTTATGGTCTCTCAAGACTGTCAGGAGAGTTTTCTGAGTGCAGAGTCAGGAGCAACCCCTGAGCACCTCCAGGTGTGGCCCAAAACACCAAAAAAAAATAGCTTTTTAAAATTTAGTAAATTTAGTAAATTAGATTTTTAACATGAATTATTCTGTGAAAGTGAAACAATAGGAGCTTTTGTGCTAGATTATATATTTAGATAGACGATGAAAGATAGGATAGGGATCTCAAATCCCTGAGATGTTGTCGAGGAGGATCAGCTGAACAGGTTACACCTCCTGTGGGGGTTAGTCAATTTCCTGAAGAAAAAAAATAGTCTTTTATTAAGTAAGATCTATACATCAAGTATGTTGCCCAGATATATGACAGGAGTTATTCTAAAGAAATGGGTTAAATATTGACAGAAAGTTCAATAGTTTAGACCAAAATTTTATGTTTCTTTTTTCTATATAAGAACAGATTATTCATCTCTGTGGGCAAATCTGCAAGACAACCAGAGAGAATGTGTGAGATGGTTATGTAGTTCCTTCATCTATTTGTGACCTTAGATCTTTTTTTTTTTTTCCAAACTCTCTCTCATCTCTGTTTTTTGTTTTTTTTTTTATACCAGGTGTTCTGGTGAATTGATGGGAAAAAAGGGGATAGCAGAGAAGACTAGTATTAAATAGAAATTTAAAAGGCCAGAAATTTGTGTTAAGGTCCTCTTCTAAGATAAAACATAAAAGCTTGTTTGCTAAGCAGTAAATAAAGAACTGAAATTAGTTTTTGTAAATTAAATAGCAAGAATGATAATTAGATGAGACAAAAAAACTGAGATTAAAGCATAATTTACAGTAGAATGTGTTTGCAGTAAAGTATTTTATCTGTTCCTTAAATAAAAAATCAAAATTTTACTTTATCTAATTTGTATCACCATGTTCAGATAATCTTTTTAATTGAAAAGGATATTTATAAAAAAAACTTGGTACTGCTTCTTTCAATCATTCTGCTTAATAAATTCTCTAAGTAAGTTTATTATTTTTTGTGTGCATGTGTGTTTGTTGAAAACTAAGCCTAGGATCCACGATTTCTGAGCGCATAGCCAGGAGTAACCCCTGAGCGTCAAACGGGTGTGGCCCAAAAACCAAAACCAAAACCAAAAAAAAAAAAAAAAAAAACAACTTCTTTAAGGGGCTGGAGCGATAGAACAGTGGGTAGGGTGTTTGCCTTGCACGCTCTCGACCTGAGTTCGGTCACCAGCATCCCACATGCCCCCCCCCCCCACCCCCGTGCATGCCAGGAAGGCGTCCTGAGCAAAGCTAGGAATAGCCCCTGAGCATAGCCGGGTGTGGTTAAAAAAAGACAAAAAAAAAAAAAAAAAAAGAAAAAAGAAAACTAAGCCTAGGATCTCACAATGCAAATCAAGTACTCTAACCCATATATGTTGTTTTTATTAGTATATAATTTAAAGATTTAAAAATAGTATAGTATGCAGAGGTTTACATTTATCATAAATTATTAGTATATGAAATTCAGTTAGTTATATAATTTCATGATTTATTATTTTGTTTGCTGTTTAATTACTAGAGCTTTTGATTATGAAGTCTTCTTAAGTGTGGAGCATGGATCATAGCCACTATTTCAAGACTGTTACATTTTTCAACTTTTACTTAGAGAATGACATATATTGTATTGCATTCTGAGATATTAAATCATAAACGATTTCTGAGATCTCACACTTTCTAGTTTTTCTTATATTTGACATGTGTGCCCTGTAACTGAATAAATGTAGTGGGAAATGGTAATAGAATAGTAAGTTCACAATCCTTTAATTGCCTACCAAAATTTAACAAGTGCTGAAAACTGACAATTTTTCATAGCTCACTCGGTAGCTTCCTGACCTGTCCTGAACTCATCCAGTATTAAAAGTAAATCTGAAATGACATGAGACTATTTATAATCTTGTTTTTATCCCACTGAATATAAATATTTATGTTTTACCGAAGAAATGCTAAGATGTTTGTATGTATTTAACACATTATAATATTATAATATTAATATGCTGCCTCAGATGCTACCAAGACTTATAGATACCTATAATATAAAATATACATCTATGTAACTTTTTAAAACTTGACTTCTGAATACTAAAGTACAGCTAGTCCAAGGTATCAAAGCTGAATATTCAAAAAAATAAAGGAAAAAAGAAACGATTCTTCTACAAATATAAAATGGACATATCAAGATGTTACGCAACTCAAGCAAGTGAGATGATAAGACAAGTTAGTGTAAAGGAGAATTCTGAAAATAAGTATTTGTTACAAAGACAAATAGTCAATGGACTTTTTAATAAATATGGGGATTTTGAGGGAAGGCCTGGGGAGTGGGCCGACGTGGCATTTCTCAAGAGCTACTCCCAGTTTATATCTGGGAGATTAGTCTCAGTGGTGTTCAGGGAACCAGGAAGTCCCAAGGATTAAACCTGAGCCTCCATATGCTTTAGCCCTGAGAACTATCCCCAGCTGAACAATAAATTTATGAGTTGACATAAAAAGTAAAAAATATTCTACTCAATAGCAATCTATAAATTATTATATAATGTCAAAATAATTGTACAGATTCAAATAAATTACAAAGCCAAATGTAAACAATTTTCTGTATAGATAAGTAAATATAATTAAAATAAATTTTAAGTAAAGGCATTAGGATAGCATTAGTTACCTTAAACTTTGATAAAGGTTTGTATAATTTTTCTTAATTGTTCCCATTCCCTGCTTTAAGCATAGATTCCCCTAGCTATTGTTTCACAACAGGAGATAGCCTATCTCAATTGTAATATCTTTTTTATCTGTAATTTTTTTATTGAAACCATTTTGAATTACAAAGTCCTTCATAGTTGAATTTCAGGCACACAGTAACAGTGAATTAGAGTCATTCCCACCATCAGTGCTGACCTTCTTCAGTTTAAGTTTTTTTTTTTTTTTTTAAGTTTTTTAAGTTTAGTTGTTATAGCTTGAGTCTCTTAATTCTATTGTTCTTGACATTGGTTTGGATGTTTAGTTTTCAGATACATTGGTGAAAAAATAAAGAAAAGTTTCTCCACCAATGTATCTGAAACCACTTGAGCCCTGGCCCCTCTTCTCTTTTTTTCCTCAATTTTGTAGAAAAAATGGAGAAATATGAGGTAAAGCAAAATGATTCATGTCCGAAAGTTCTCTGAAAAAGGCTGTAACCCCTATCTAGAAGATAAAAATAAGATTTTAAAATAAATAAATAAAATAAAATAAATGAATGGTGTAGCAGGTTTGTTTGTTTGTTTTGCATAGATGCATCAAATGTTGGGGAAATTAAAAATAAAATACCCTTAGACTAAATAACAAGGTGTCCCTCCTTATGAAGCATCCTGTCATCAGACTAACTATAAGCTCCAGGCATACTAATTGTTCAGCCTTAAGGTCTTTCTTCATGGTCTCAGAAAAAGTTCTCAATCATGTCACAGTCAGGCTTCTGTAATTAGAGATCTTGGATTTTGCACAGATCCTATGTTATAGCCAATGAATGATGTGTCAGGGCATGTCATCTGATTTCATCTCACTCTTAGGTGGTGAGACATGGAAATCTGCCCTGAAAGCAAGTTGTTGTTGTTTTCTAGTCATCAGGGTGCCAAATTATTTCAACCTGGAGCAAGTTGAAACCAGGGTGGCATTAGAGCCTCCTCATATGGAAATTTTGATTCCTGGTTCTGCTGCAGAAAACAGTGCTGGTTCCAAGGATGCAATCCAAGGTTTGGGGTTGGACAGTCAAAGTCCAATCAACTGAGGCCTAAGTCACTATGACAAATGTTCAGGGTAAAAATCTCGCATGCAGGCCCGGAGAGATAGCACAGCGGCGTTTGCCTTGCAAGCAGCCGATCCAGGACCAAAGGTGGTTGGTTCGAATCTCGGTGTCCCATATGGTCCCCCGTGCCTGCCAGGAGCTATTTCTGAGCAGACAGCCAGGAGTAACCCTTGAGCAACGCCGGGTGTGGCCCAAAAAGCAAAAAACAAAAAACAAAAACAAAAAAAAGCTCCCATGCACTATAAAATATATAAGTTCTTATATTAGATAAGAAAAGGAAAAAAATATCATATGATACTACTAGAGCAGATGAGCATAAAAATAACAAGCTGAACTCAGAAACCAGGAGAAACTTATTTACTAGAATTTCCTACTAAGCAGATCCAGAAAAGACTGGAGGAAAGCTACCTCTACATAAAGAAATATACACTAAAAATTATAACTATTAAGGAAACACATCTAAAGAAATATAAAAAGGAGTTTGGTTCTCATTCTTAACACTGCTCTGACAGGAACAAGTGTCAGTTTTGTTAAGACATCCTGACAATGAGGAAATGGCAACAACTTGGTCTAAGAGCAGGTTGTCTTATCTCACAGGCTTTGGCCTATGACCTGTACAACAACTAAGATGTCTAATTCTAGAGGCCTGACTGAGACAACTGCAACTAAGCAGAAGTTCTGGAAACATAATGAAAGACTCTATCCTAAGTTTAGCCCTAGGACTGGTACAAAAACTAAGACCACCAACAACAGAAAATTGATTAAAACAACAGTGATGGGGCATAACTTCTAGAACCATAAAGAAAGATTCCACCCTAGGCTCCATCAATCTCTAGTTACAGACGCCTAATTTTCTTTTTAATTTTTTTTATTTTGAATTATGAGAACAAAGATGCAAAGAAAGAGGACAAGGTAAAGTTACAGTGGAACGATAATCACCCATAACATAATTCTCAGAAGAAGTCCCCTCGCTGATATCTTAACTTTGAACTTTCAGCCAAAGAACATTAAGATAAATAAAACAGAATCCATGTACAATTACTTTGTCCCTCAAGTCCCCAGATTGTAACACATTATAATATTTCTTAACATCACACAAGGCAATCTAAAGCCATAAAACTTACGTAACTCCTTAAACATTAGAGGCATAGTATTTTTTACATTTCCATGTACATGCATATTAGCTTAAGTTAACCTCAAATTTTAAGTGGATTTTTTTTTAAGGATTAGAGTCAAAGGAGCACAGTAAAAACGCTGTTAGAGTGGCAATTGTTGTTTGCATAGGCCTACCAAAATATGAGAGGCATGGAAAGGAATAACCTTGGTCTAAATACAAAGAGATCCTACCCCTGAAGTTTCCTGGCATAAGACCAACTCTAGGCTCCAGGCAAATTATCGTCCAATCCAAGACATTGTCTGTAGTGCCAACACACTTTTCACACAGTCTCTGTTGTTGGTATCATGTTTCTGTATTAAAGATCCTGGAATCTGCATATCCTACATTGAAGTCATGATGTGGAGCATCTTCTCGTTTCACCTCACCATTAAAGGGCAATGCAGGAAGCCCTGTCCTGTAAGCAGGTCGTTGTTGTTAAGTCTTCTCAGTGTTAAGGGAAGTTTCTTTTGAGCAGGTCGATGACAGACGCCTTATTTTATCATCCACGACTGAGCAGAAAGTTACCAGGCATCACAAAAGGACCTAAAGGAGAGGATAAAAGCATGTATGGAGCCTGTGGTTATTCCCATGACAGTATACGTCAAGGGTGGAGAAACCCTGTATCTCTTAGGCCAAGGGAACTCCCCTTCTAATCTCCGCAATATTTACTGTGCCTATGCAAAAATAAGGGCACAAATAAATTTTTTTGTTATTGTTGTTGCTTTTTTGTTGTTGTTGTTGTTGATGCTGATGTTGTTTGTTTGTTTTGAGCTTTGTCTTGTATTTATTTTAGGACCATGGTTATTATTTGGTTGTTGTCTTTATTGCTGTGGTGCTTTTCAGGTTGTTTTTTTTTTGTTTGTTTGTTTTGTTTTCCTTTTTTGTATTCTTGTCATATTTTTCTACCGTTTCCCCTTTCTTATCTTAAATTGATATTTATAGCCTCTAGAAAGAGTTCTCCCATTTTTTGCTTCTTTGATTTCCCCCCCCCCCCCTTTTTTTCTTTTTTTCTTCTAACAGAACCACATAACTTGAATCATATTGTTGTACCTCACAAATTGGAGGAGAAATATGTCAGGGTACCAAGACCAGTCGTATGAACATCAAGCAGAAAAAAATGATAAGACTTAAACACCAAATCCAAAGCCAATGACAACGGAACCCAATCTACAACAAGCTAGACACAGAGGGGACTACTTCTACTTGCAGTCCAGGGGGCCAAAGAAGGGGAGATATTGGATGCAAGCTGGAAACAGGAGTGGAGGGAGGACAACAGTGGTGGTGGGAATACCCCTGATTCAATGTCACTATGGAAAAAAAAACTACGACAAAAAATAAATATAAAAAGAAAATATACATATCCTCTTTAAGTCTTTTGAAATAGTATGAAGGGGGAATAAAATCCAGAGCACAGTTTCAGACTGCAACATGGTCTTGTAGAGTCTAAAATGGTTTTCAGTGGTCAGCAATCAGATACTGTTTTCAAGCTGATGGTTATCTTAAGAGGTAAGTCTGGTAGAAAGCAACAGTATACAGTGAAGGGCTTTGATCCTCTTGCTATCATCCTTTGCACAGAATGACGTCTCTTTCAGAATAGTGTTTTGCAAAAGAAAATAAAAATTAACTTCTTTGGAGACATTATAGAAGTGAAATGCATAATCCCACTGTAAGAATCTCTCATTAAACAAGAATGAAGTTTAAGAATTTCATGTCAAATAAGATCTCACATAATGCTGCTAGTCTAAATACCATATTTTAAACTACTTGGAAAGGGTTATTTCTCAAAAAATGTCATTAGTAACATTATATTAGTAATTTAAAAACATTGTTTTGAAGGTTTTTTAAGGCTAACTTTGAAAAATATATCAAACATATCAAACGTATCCTCTTTACTTTGTTTTGGGGCCACACCATTCGGCCTTTTGTGAGTTAGTTCAGAGCTTATGACTGACTCTATGCTCAGGGGTTACTTTACTTCTGGTGGTGCTTGAGGAACCATATGTGCTGAACCAGGGCTTGCTTCCTATAATGCAAGCACTGTAATCCCTGTACAATCTAATTTCTCAAGCATATTGTGTTATATCATGATTCTTTTATGTGAAAAATTATATTTGGGCTTATTAAGAGATAAAGTGGAAATCTTAAAGATAATTTTTAAAGATGCAAATTTTATTTCTTTCTTCTTTTTTTTTTTTTTTTAGTCTTTGGGACACACCTGGAAGTGCTCAGAAATTACTCTGGCTCTGCATTCAGAAATTGTTCCTGGCAGAACCAGCAGGCTCAGACCAGAGATTACTGGGTGGGCTGTGTGCAAGGCAAATGTCCTGTACTATGCTATAACACTGGTCAAGCAAAGCTATTTTTTAAGAAACTAAACTTTTTTTTATTAAAGTCAGCAAGATAGCAATATGAAAAATAACGATAATACAATAAAAATAAACATAGCACCTGGGGTCTGAGAGTTAGCAAGGAGGTAGGGTGTTTGCCTTGCATGCATATGGATGATGGTTCAAATTTTGGCATCCCATATGGTCCCCTGAGCCTGCCAGGAGTGATTTCTGAGTGTAGAGCCAGGATTAACCCTTGAGCGCTGCTGTGTGTGACCCAAAAACCAAAACAAAAAAATAAATATAGCACCTTGTAGAGGACAAGAATTATCTGTCCAAGCTCATGCACATGAAAGAACTTTGTTTCCTGCTATCAGAAAGAAGCTGATAAAACATTAGATTCCTCAGGGATTTGAGGAATGGCAGCAAGTCATTTTGACCAAAGTGAATTACAAATCTTTCACAGTAATATTTTAGGTAAATAGTGACATTGAATTAGGGGCATTCCCACCACTAGTGTTGACCTCCCTCTAGTCCTGTTCCCAGTATGCATCCTATATCCCCCTCCGTTGCCCCCAGGCTGCTAGAATAAGTGGTCCCCTCTGTTTCTAGCTTGTTATAGATTGGGTGTCGATTCTGTTGTTGTTGGCTTTGGATTTGGTGTTTAAGTCTGATCATTTTTTAATTTTTACTCAATGCTCATATGCCTGGTACCGTTCATTATTTCCCCCTCAATTTATGAGGCAGAACAAGGTAATTTAAGTTACATGGTTCTGTTTGAGGGAAAGAAAAAAAAAAAGGGGGGTGGTGCAAAAATCAATCAAACAAAAAACTGGGAGAAGTCCATCTAGAGGTTATAAATATCAGTTTAAGAGAAGAGAGGGGGAAAAAGAAAGAAAAACACAACAAAAATACAAAAAACCCCACCAAAAACAGACAAACAAGAAAACAAAAAGAACAAAAAACATACAAAACAGCAACAACATAAAAAATTTAAATAATCAGGGCCGGGCGGTGGCGCTAAAGGTAAGGTGCCTGCCTTGCCTGCGCTAGCCTTGGACGGACTGCGGTTCGATCCCCCGGTGTCCCATATGGTCCCCCAAGCCAGGAGCGACCTCTGAGCACATAGCCAGGAGTAACCCC
This sequence comes from Suncus etruscus, assembly GCF_024139225.1. Taxonomy (NCBI): domain Eukaryota; kingdom Metazoa; phylum Chordata; class Mammalia; order Eulipotyphla; family Soricidae; genus Suncus; species Suncus etruscus. Next base: position 156,099,879 of record NC_064850.1, on the reverse strand, counting down.
TGAGCGTTACCGGGTGTGGCCCAAAAACCAAAAAAAAAAAAATTTAAATAATCAAACAAACGAAAAAACAAAAAGCACCACAGCAATAAAGACAACAATCAAACAATAACCACAATTTGTGACACCATTATAAAGAAATTCACAAGTCCATTAAAATTAAGTCAACTGACCTCTAAGAGAAGTTCAGTGGTCAAGAGCATTCTTTGGGTGTGGGAGGACCTAGGCTTTATCTTTGATGCCAAAACACCAAACAAACAAACAAACAAAAACTAAGCAACTGCCAAATGTTAACATATTCCATTCATTACTTTTCAGATCCAGATATTATAAAATTGGTCAATAAAATTTAGTTCCTGTTAAATGTCTCTAACTTTGAGGTTGAGAGTGACAGTACATTGCTTAGGGCATTTGTCTTGCATATGGCCAACTTTGAATTGCTCTCCAGTACTCCATATGTTCCCTCAAGCTAGCTAGGAGTAATCCCTGTGGCCCAAAAAAACAAAAAATAATAAGAAATTTTCTAATTTCTCATGTAAGTGAACACTTTAGGAAAGTAACATGCTGACAGATATGTATTACTAGAAAAATCATCACATTATTGTACATACACCATATGTTTCTCTGATTATTGTCTGCCTGGAATAATCTTAGTCACCTGTAATATATGAGACTTTTATTAAATTACTTTTGTTTTGCTTAGAATTAGGTTATTAATGAGTGCCAATCACATAAATGAAATAACAAAGTTTGGTTCCTAAAGTCATTGAACTTATATGTTCTTTAAGTAGCAGGAATAATACATCAATAATATCTTAAATATAGCTGTCCTATATTAAAAGAACAAAGGTACATTTTAAACTGTGCCTATGTTTTAGTTCTCAATTTTTATAATCCCCATGTTTCTGGATAATTTTTGATTAAGAGTTTGTAAAATGTGTTTGGGGGTCACAACCTGGCAGTATTCAGGACTTCTGGTTCTATACTGAGGGGTCTCTCTTGGCACTGCTTATGAAACAATATGTGATGCCAGGATCTAAACTCTGGTTAATCACATTCAAAGCAAATGTCCTACCCACTGTACTTCTCTCTGGCCCGATTAATATTTTAAAATAAGAATCTAAAAATTTTTTTTTTTTTTTTTGGTTTTTGGGCCACACCCGGCGGTGCTCAGGAGTTACTCCTGGCTGTCTGCTCAGAAATAGCTCCTGGCAGGCACGGGGGACCATATGGGACACCAGGATTCGAACCAACCACCTTTGGTCCTGGATTGGCTGCTTGCAAGGCAAACACCGCTGTGCTATCTCTCCGGGCCCAGAATCTAAAATTTTTAAAGCTTAAATTATGTGGCATAATTATTTATATCAAAGTTTCAAAATTAGTATTAGTTGAACATAAATTTTCCATTTGATCAGAAATAATATAGTAGTAGTTTATTTGACTCATACATTAGTAGAAGTTCAGGAAATTCATGAAAAATAAGCATAATTTATATTATTTTGAACTTTTACATAATCAGGAAGTCTATCACTTCTTTTAACATTCTCAAATCAGTTTTATTTGTCCAATGACTCATTTTTATTAAGTAAATATGAATTCTGACTTAATTAATTTTACTTAAAAATATTTTTGAGATAGCAGTTTGTTTTATCTTAAGCAATAGCTTATTGCTTTTTTAAATCAGGTTATCATTCTGGGGGAAATTTTTGAATGCTATAGTTATGCAAACTTTTTTTAATGCCTTTAAATGAACACAAAACAGAGACCTCTCATTTTGAGAATTCATCATTAATTTCTTAATGCCCTAATGAGATAGACCAGTATTTCAGATTTACAGTGACAACTTAAGGCTTTTCTCAGTATAGACACTATCTGAGTATGTCTGCTACAGTAAACAGAAAACACAAAATTTCAATTTTAATTTCCAGTGCTATTTTTATTTTTTACTGTCTACAAAATCTTAATTGATGTAAATAAATAAACCAACTCTCAACCCTTACAGAGTACAAGTCCTTTATCTTAATACAGATATCCATGCTGTCAAACCATAAAACCAGATTCCATTTCTACCACCAGTGGGAAAGTCTTGGCTGGTCCCGGTATAGTACTGACTGTCACAAAGGAAAGAAAACAGAAACATAGACAGGAAACTAGAAAGAGAAACATAAAGTCAGCAAGAGTCTCCTACTGCTTAAGATTCACTCTGAGAGTCTGTTAAAGACTGTACTTAAACACAAGAAAATGTGCTTCCACGGGGCCCGGAGAGATAGCACAGCGGTGTTTGCCTTGCAAGCAGCCGATCCAGGACCAAAGGTGGTTGGTTCGAATCCTGGTGTCCCATATGGTCCCCCATGCCTGCCAGGAGCTATTTCTGAGCAGACAGCCAGGACAGCCAGGAGTAACCCCTGAGCAACACAGGGTGTGGCCCAAAAACGAAAAAAAAAAAATGTGCTTCTTGACCAATGTGATTCAATTGGTTTTTAGAAACAAATGTTAGTATAGAGTGGACACTTTAAATACATGAAAGCAAAATTTTATAAAAAAATAAAAAACTTGGGCCTGCATGGTGGCGCTAGAGGTAAGGTGCCTGCCTTGCTGCGCTAGCCTAGGACAGACCTCGGTTCGATCCCTCGGCATCCCATATGGTCCCCCAAGCCAGGCGTGATTTCTGAGCTCATAGCCAGGAGTAACCCCTGAGCATCACCGGGTGTGGCCCAAAAACAAAACAAACAAATAAATAAATAAATAAATAAATAAATAAATAAAACTTAATATTTACCTGTTGCTTACATATGAAATGAATACATGTCAGTACTTTTTTTCCCCCCAATTTACTACCCATTAAGGTACCAGTAAAATGTTAAGGTTAATTTTACTTATTTGTATTTTCTTATCAGTCTTTATTTTAAACAATATCTTTATTTAAGCACCATGATTACAAACATGTTTGTAGTTGCGTTTCAGTTATAAAAAAGGTCACCCCTCTTCACCACTGCAACCTTCCCACCACAGATGCCCTCCTCCTCCTCTTCCTCCCCCATCACCTGCCTGTATTCTAGGCAGGCATTCTACTTCTCTCACTCATTACCATTGTCATGATAATTGTTAGTGTATTTATTTTTCTAACTGCACTCACCACTCTTTGTGGTAAGCTTTATATCATGGCTGGTCCTTTCAGCTCTCATCTCTCATCTCTATTGTCTCTGGGTATTGTTATAATAATGTCTTTTATTTTTCTTAAATCCCTCCAATGAGTGAGACTATTCTTTGTCTCTCCCTCTGACTTATTTTACTCAGCTTAAGAGTTTCTATGTCCATCCATGTATAAGAAAATTTTATGACTTCATTTTTCCTGATGGCTGCATATTATTCTATCATGGTAAAGTACTTTTAAAAGAAAATTTAAAAAATGATATATTGTCAATCAGATAAATGAGTATATAAATGAGTAGATTAAATTTTCTCATAGATATAACCCTAGTTCATCCTCAAACCTAGGGTACAAACATATAAATTTGGGGCTTATGCATAGTAGGTATACAGATCTAGGGTTCACATATATCTTCAGAAAATTTAGGATCTTAATTGTAACCAATACTTTCCTTGAATAATTAAAAAATCTTGAATTATGTGTGTTGAACAATTGGATTAAAATAGTCTAAATTTTGATATTATTATTATTATTACTATTGTTATTATTTTGAGGGCCACATACAACTGTGCTAAAGCTTCTACCTGGTCCTGTACTCAGGGATTATTCCTGTGCTCAGAGGACCGTATGTGGTGCTGAGAATTGAACATTGGTCAGCTGCTTGCAAGACAACTGACTGCATGCTGCACTTTTTTGGCTCCTAAATTTGGGTAATTTTAGTTAACAGTTTCTGATAATACTATGGATCTCAATTGATTTTGACAACTTTGGTTATTTAATGTACATGATACTGGTTTGTGGTATTATATCTTCCTATCATAATACTTTGCTCATCAAAATAAAATAATCCCAAACGATCAGTAACCACTAGTTGACTTCTTTAAAACATACAGGGTACCAGTACAGTGTTTCTCAAAAAATGTTCCATGAAAGAAACAGCGATGAATATAGGTGTAAGGAAGGGGTGTTTGTATTGTATTTTTGTGTTCCTAGGGTATATTCCTAGGAGTGGTATAGCTGGATCATATGGGAGCTCGTGGTCCATATACACAATGGAATATTATGCAGCTGTCAGGAGAGATGAAGTCATGAAATTTTCCTATACATGGATGTACACAGAATCTATTATGCTGAGTGAAATAAGTCAGAGAGAGAGAAAAACTCAGAATGGTTTCACTCATCTATGGGTTTTAAGAAAAATGAAAGACATTCTTGCAATAATAATTTTCAGACACAAAAGAGTAAAGAGCTGGAAGTTCCAGCTCACCTCAGGAAGCTCACCACAAAGAGTTTAGTTAGAGAAATAACTACATTTTGAACTGTCCTAATAATGAGAATGTATGAGGGAAATGGAAAGCCTGTCTGGAGTACAGGCGGGGGTAGGGTGGGGAGGAGGGAGATTTGGGACATTGGTGATGGGAATGTTGCACTGGTGATGGGTGGTGTTTTTTACATGACTGAAACCCAAACACAATCATGTATGTAATCAAGGTGTTTAAATAATATATATATATATATATATATATTTACTATATATATATATATAAAGAAACAGCAAAGAAATCACCTGCAATGCTTGTTAAAGATGAAGATTCCTGATGTGAGATCTACTATATTGAGTAAGAATCTTGAGGGGTATTGCTGAGCATATACCTTCTAAAATTAAATGATTCTTATGCACATGAACATTTGTAATCATTTTTCTAAGGTTAAGGGGAGAATGGCAGTATAAGTCAATACTAGGAAAAGCTCAGGAAAAGCAGGCATAAATCATTTTGTGCCTCTAGGGATCAATGTCACTGTTTGAATAAAACTCTGTTATTGTTGACAGACTATTCCAAGTTGAACGTTGTATATATATTTTGTTTTTTGTTTTTTGGGTCACACCCGCAGCTCTCAGGGGTTATGCCTGACTCTATGCTTAGAAAACACTCCTGGCAGGCTCGGGGGACCATATGGGATGCCGGAATTTGAACCACAGTCCTGCACGCAAGGCAAACGCCTTACCTCCATGCTATTTCTCCGGCCCCGAAAGTTGTATATATATTTAAGGAACTTCAAATTTATCAAGGTGTTGTGAAACTAAACATATTACAATTTTCAGTAAATTCTCATTAAATTACAATATTTAATTTAACCTCCTTGTAAATTAATAATATTTTTGCAAAGAAAATTTCTTGTTTAAAAATAAAGGAGGGGTCATCAAAAATATTATATAAAAGAGAATAAAAGAAAATTAAGAAAGATTTAATGACAGCTTTGTCATTTACCTACATAAAATCTGAATAACAAAATAATTTTTTACTGTGACAGAAAATTTCATGTATCTGTACTCAAAAAGTGTTTGATATCTTCCTTCCTTCTTTCCTTCCTTCCCTCCTTTCTTTCTTTCTCTTTCTTTCTTTCTTTCTTTCTTTCTTTCTTTCTTTCTTTCTTTCTTTCTTTCTTTCTTTCTTTCTTTCTTTCTTTCTCTCTCTCTCTCTCTCTCTCTCTCTCTCTCTCTTTCTTTCTTTCTTTCTTTCTTTCTTTCTTTCTTTCTTTCTTTCTTTCTTTCTTTCTTTCTTTCTTTCTTTCTTTCTTTCTTTCTTTCTTTCTTTCTTTCTTCTTT